>NW_007726607.1:3663-6463 GCF_000696425.1 Galeopterus variegatus
TGACCAAGAAGACCAAGACCTTTCCTCTCAATTTACCTCTTTGGCCAAACAGGTAGGGTCATAACTTAACCTGGAAATCTGAAAACACTGCATCTGCAATGCTCAGTAGGCAATTATTTATTGAAAGAGAACAGGCATTTACTTGACTCCCTTTGTAGAGAAAGACCTGTCTGTCTTAGTACAGCTTTGATTGATAGCTAAGGCATTTGGAATTACTTGGGATCTTGGTTTTTTTTTAAAAAATGGCAGAGTTAAATTCTCTTTGGTTTTCACACTTAATCTTAAGCCTTTTGTTTGTTTCTTACTAGTATCCATAACCTTCTCAGTACTTCATTGGTATGACAACCAATACTGTTGAAATAATCAACTCTTACACACTCATCCCAAAACCTTTTCAAGGATGCTAAGGGGAGAGGCCTCTGAAACGAAGGGTGTTGAAAAAAAGCCCAGAAGAATAACAGGAAGAATCAACAACCTCCTCCTACCAACCCACACTCAGGACTCACTACCATTCAGACTGTTCTCTGTAAAACAGGGCGCTTCTGGCCAGGCATCTGCCACTGGGGGACCTCCCAGCAACGTCCTCCCCATAGGGAGGTCAGCACCCCTCAGAAACATCTCAGAAAAAAAGGATAAAACAGTTAGAGAGGGGGAAATAAAATAGATAAAAAGAGTAAAGGACAGTCCTGAGAGATGAGGGGAGATTTCAAGGAAACATTGCTTTCATCACAGGTAGTCTTCAGCATACACTGGCACCAACAAGAGAACAGACCTAAATGAAAACTATAATCAAAATGTCAACACAGCAGGAAGGATGATGTCACAAAATGCACAGATCTGTTCTTATTGCACATGCCACCTTCCCCAAGCACTGCTGGTAGCCCAAATAACAAAATTTTGTTAGAAGTCTGTGTATCTTATGGAGAGCTATAATATGCAAGCAAATATACACACACCCACACATACATATGCACATATACATACACATCAAACCTGGTTTATAAAAGAGCTTTGCAGATCAGAGCATACTGCTTCACTTGGTCCAACAATCTAATTGTTGGCCTTAGGAAAATAGACCCAAACAATGTAATCAGGAAGAGTATTAATTTGTTGGCAGGAATAATATTGTACTTTATATGTTGTGGTTATTTACAAGTTAATCTCCAACTGTTTGTCCAGTACTAATTCAACTGGCTAGAGTTTTCCAAATATATAGGATCAAGCCTTTAAAAATTTAAGCTCCACAGCAACAAAAGTTAACAGTATTTAAAATAAATTAGATTTAAAAATATATGTAACAAAATTATAGGTCACTGGAAATTAAATTCTACAATGACTATAAATTATATAAATCTATTATTTAAGTACCATTCCCAGAAAGATTTCAGTTCACAGGTTTGGGTTTTTTTGGTTTTGTTTTGTTTTTTTAAAAAGGCTAAGTTTATTTGAGAATAAATGGATATGGATATTTGAGAATAAGTGGATATGGCTTACAAACCCTGAAATAGTGTTATAAGCAGGCTACTGATAAGATTATCTGGTGCCAAGATCCAAAGGTCTGTCTCCATGTCCAAAATAAAGGCTTACCTCATTTTACCTAACAGAAGTGTTTCCGAAAAGTTGTGCAAATAGGATTTTTATAACTAGACCCTTATTTTAAATACACTAGAGGCCACGGTTATAAAAGAAAAAGAAAAAAAAAAAACAACCCTGTAGTGATTCCTTTACTAAACTGAAGAACTCTGCGGAATTATGAGCTCCCTGTACTAGCTCTGCACAGTGAACGGCATGCTGGAGGCACTCAGTAAGTGTTTGTTGAATGCGTGAATTTGCTGTGACAGTTTCTGTTTTTCTGTGGGACTTTCTTAAAGTGCAGCATGCTGTAACTGCAATGGTTCTGCCGGCTGTTAGTGCAGAAACACGGAATCCAGCGCACAGTTTAACGGATTCCATTGCAAAATATCAGATAATTACAGAAAGTGTCTTCAATGAAAATAAACTTTCCATAAGTATGAGTACATATTTTTTAAGAAATACTGATCTATGATTGGCAGAAGCTTTTATTCATTATTAACTTACTTACTAAAAACAAATAACTGCTTGAACTGAGTTCTATTTGAGTTAACAAGCAAGACAAGGAAAGCACCTTACCTAATTTCAGAAATCTCCCCAGGGGCCATTCCACTTCTGTAAGAGCTTCTCCCCTTCGCTCCACACGTTTTACAGCTGTCCTCACCTTAGCCCACAAAAGCAAAACATGAATTACAAAGCTAAGGTTAAATTAGAAAGCTGTCTGATTTAAATATGATAAAAATTGTTTCTTTAGTCTTAAAATAAGAACTAAGTCAAATACATTCAATGAAAGTAACTCTTAAAGGCAAATTATTTCTTATTTGGTGTTTCCTTCCCTTACCATTTAAGACTCAATTTAAAAATATATATATATATCCATTCTTTTAAACAATATATCCTCTCTTTTCAATGATACAGAATGATGAGCAATGCACCTTATATGACCATATAAATCTGCAATCTGCGACATCAATGGAATAAGAGATTATATCGGTCTATTTATCCAGCATTCATAATTGCAAGAAACACTGGAAAAATAGCTGAGAATGTTTTTATGCAAGTTTTTGGAAGGACTAAACACTTGCAAGAATTCACTCTAGGGTTCCATCATTGTACATTTCTTGAAAAGTAGTGTGCAGGGGCCGGCCCGGTGGCGCACTGCTACGGTGCGCTGCTTGGAAGCGCGGCGGCGCTCCCGCCGAGGGTTCGGATCCCACATACAGACCGG
>NW_007726607.1:8603-9949 GCF_000696425.1 Galeopterus variegatus
AAAAAAAATGGAATATTCTTGCCTCAGCAGAAAAAAAAAATGTTCTAAGTTATCAGAAAGAATGAACTTTCAGTTTGTTGCTGTTTCTTAAACAACAAAACCTATCCGGGGCGGAGACAGCTCGGCTTGGGAACTGACATACAACTAAAGCACCCAGCATTCTGAGTGCTACAGAAGCTGGTTAAGTTCATTTTCTCAAGAGTTTTACTCCTCTTTTAGTCCTTCCTCCTGAGACAGAAGGACCCACCCATGGTTAGCAATGCTTAAAGAGCTCCACAGCCATGTCTGGTACCAACCAAAGTACCTCCCAAGAGGACACAGAGACAGACAAAGGCCTGTGTGTGCACATGCCCTATGCCTGTAGAAATTTCAGAACCATTACAGCCTTAGGAAACTGTCCTTCTGATTTCCATCCACACACTTCTTTTTACTGCAGNCCATTACAGCCTTAGGAAACTGTCCTTCTGATTTCCATCCACACACTTCTTTTTACTGCAGCCCCTGGATTCAAGCTCATTCTAGGAGATAACTCCAAGGGAGTTTGGTTACTAATCTATCAGAAAGTGCTCCTTAATAACCTGGCTTCCCATTGAATGAATAAAGGACTCATTCTAATGAAGCTTCCACGGATTTCTCAGTCCCAGGCCTGAAGGTCTTTCCAGGTCTTCTGTAAATGTTTTCTTTCCTCACTCAACAAGGCCTCAGACCATGATGAGGTGGTTTGAGTTGGTGGAATGTCCATTTTGTTTTTACATTTAAAAATGATTCTGAAGTTTGACTGATCACCCTTCTCCCCTTTATGGTTACTATTGCTTTTTACTGAATTTCTTTTAATTTCTTTAATGCCTGCCAAAGAAGTAAAATAATCAAGCAACTATCCTAAAAATCACCAACTATTATTTATTGAATTTTAAAAGTCTCACCTAACTTAAGAAGTGAGCAGGCTAAGAACACAACTTGGAGTCCTGATTTCTTTTCTCATAACATTATGATGACTTGTTTTAAATACAGGGAACTATTAGGAAGTGCTAGGAAGAGCCCAAGCAGAGGAGGAGGAGGCCTTCAGAGTACAACTGCCCTGCCCTCTCATCTTAGAAAACTCATTTTCAGCCCTTACACAAACATCCATCCATCCACATCACCTAACCATCCCACCAGGGTATTTGGCTTAGGAAACCCAGGACAGAAATCTCAGTGGGTGGCCCAAGTGGAGAAGGTACATTAGTAGTGGCTTGCAAAGCTACAAAACACATACGAAGGGCTTTCCAGGTCAAATCTAAAGAACATTAGCTCAGCCAGGGTCTGAAAAAACTAGGAAATCTATCAGCAGACTACTCTTTGGATTA
>NW_007726607.1:10852-12568 GCF_000696425.1 Galeopterus variegatus
ATTAGCTCAGCCAGGGTCTGAAAAAACTAGGAAATCTATCAGCAGACTACTCTTTGGATTACGGTGCTGTCAGTGCTCAACAGCTCCTGGTGAGAAGAAAAGTCAAGGGATATGTGTGCATTATGTCAGCCCACAGGATGCACTGTGTCACTCAGCCTAGGGAGGAACTGGAATTCTCAGAAATGTTCATAGGTGAATAACCAGAAGCACTGACTTTCCCAGGAGGAAAGAAACACACACATACGTGTGTGCAAGGAGAGAGAAAGACACAGAGGGAGGGAGAGGTATATATGTACACAGCGGTTCTGGGGGGAAGGAGCTCTATGGATTAGTCTAAACATATATAACTGATCACTGTAATCTGAACATCAGTGTCGACGGTGAAAGAAATGACTGCTAACTCTCCAATTTTTTTCAATTACTTGTAAAGAAAAAGCTGGCAGTTATCTCATGCTCAGTGGAGAGTGTCTAGAGAGGAACAATAGAAACAGCTCCACAAGTGATGAAAACTTGGAGTGGAAAAAAAAAGCTCATGGCTCCCCATGCACTTCTCTTTCTCACTGCCTGTCCTTAAATGCATAGATACACATATCACCTGTAGGGGGTGGAATGGTGGCCCCCAAAAAGATATGTCCACTTCCAAATGTGAATGTGACCTTATTTGGAAAAAGGGTCTTTTGCAGATGTTATTAAGGATCTTGAGACGAGATCCTGGATTACCCAGGTGGGCCCTAAATCCAGTGACAAGTGTCCTTATAAGAGACTAGAGAGGAGAAAACATGGACACACACAAAGGAGAAGGTCATGTGAATCAGACAGAGGCTGAGATTGGCATTTTGCAGCCAGTAGCCAAGGAACACCTGGAGCCACCTGAAGCTGGAAGAGGCAAGGAAGAATTCTCCCCTGGAGCCCTCAGAAGGAGCATGATGCTGCTGACACCTTGATGTCTGACTTCTGGTCTCCGAAACTGTGAGGAAGTACATTTCTGTTGTTTTAGGCCACCAAATTTGTGCTAACTTATTACGGCAGCCACAGGAAACTAATACACTGCCCACCATCCTTCCCTCTGAATCAACCACTTAGAGGTATTAATACTCTAAGAAGTATTAATCGAAATCCTTTGTTGCCATCCAAAAAAAAGTAAATCAGATGCTCATAAAATACTTTACACTTAACTTCTTCCTCTAACATAAATCCCCAAAACAAGACACATTTGGATAAGGTGAAAAGGATTTCCCGCTGTTCAAACACCCGATCAGCTTGTGCATTTCTATCCTTTACAAAGTTTACGTATGGTTACTTGTGCCTAACAGGGTCTTCCTCACACTTGTTATCAGCCAGGTTTGGACAGCTCTGTCCTGCCCATGTTGCAGCGTAAAGGAGTGTTAGGTTATTTCAGTATGTCAGGTATAATGGTAATACTCCTACTTCAATGTGGCTAAAAGTCCTAAGAGCCCAGTTATACATTTTCTGCAAGTCCTGGGCTCTAAACAGTCAGACAGACCAAATACAGAAATAATTTTCCTTGGCCAAGCAATAACTTGGAAACAACTGCTTTGAGGGAGTAAGGGTAGGAGAAAAGGAGAGGTGCACCTCTTCTGGGTTGTCCACCACTGTCTTTCTTCTCACAACCACGCTGTTTTCTATCACTGCTCCCTGAGATGCTTCCCTACCAAGAACAGCAGTACAAAGCTTGCTGGAGAATTTTTTTTTCCC
>NW_007726607.1:13265-15420 GCF_000696425.1 Galeopterus variegatus
CCCTCCAAATTATTAACTACAAAATGCCAACCAAAAAGTGAGAAACACACATGCACAGTTTAATAAACAGCACAACTACCTCCTGCTGCTGGTCAGGAAAGAATTCTCTCATATTCATGTTCTTGCTCCTCCTATGATATGTGAACGATGCCCCAGAGCTGGGTTTCCAGAACCTATATCTGATGTGTTTGTGCTCAGAGGGAAAAAAATGAAAACAAAGATCTGCAAGGATGCTCTGGCACTAAATTCCATAGGGTTGGATGGGGGTGGATTTGGTACGTGTTCGGGAGAAAGATGGGTGTTGCCCAAGTAATGCTCTCCTCCAAAGACCTACCCTTCCTCACACAGCAGCTGAGAGACCCGAGCAACCTCCACAAACCAGGCCCAGCCAAGTCACAAGGTTGCTGACCACAAGGCTGGGTCTCCAGAAGCAGAAAGAAAATACATATTTTCTTCACAGCTCCCCCTACCCCATTTGATTTTCATGGGCTCACAAGGTCATCAAAGGCCCCTCCTGTCTAAACCACCTGTCATACAGGTCTCTCTTTCAGATGTGTAAATATATAGTATTTAATGCATAAATCACACTCATGTACACTGAAGCATTTCCTCTGCACCTCCCTACCCTTCCCCAGCTGCTGAAGCTTACACATAAGCTTGGCCCCTTCACTTACCTCTGGTTGTATATCCTCCAATGACATAGATTTTCCCCATGCACTCGCAGGCAGAGAACTCAGCCAGAGGATTTGGTAAGGGTGCCACAAAATTCCACGCGTCCTGCTCGGGGTTGTAACACTCAACGTTAGAAACAGCCTGCCCACCAATGGCATAGAGTTTTGAATTAACAGCCACGAGTTTGAAGTTAGACCTGAAAGAGACACAAGGGCCCACAAAGTCAGTTCTCCCGATCATTACAAAGTACAATGGTGGCATGAACTGCTAAAGCAGAGTGTGGAATCTACTGGCTATCTGAGGACAATTAGCTCTCTAAGTAGGGGGCCATTCTGCCCAAGGACAGAGGGATGAAAGGATGGCTTCTCAAATGTCACTCTTGTCCCCAAGATTCCACAGGAATGGCATGTTGTACAAACATTAGCAGTTGAAGATAAGCAGTTCAATATAACAAGTACCACTCTTGCTCAACCTTAGGCAAGGAACCAAAGACACTGTGCATACACTAAACTCCGTACCTTCTTTCAGGGGCAGAAGCAAGTGGTACAGAGAAAAGCACCTTAGGTACACACCAGTGCTGCCCACACAGACAGGCAGGTGCAAAGGGTGGTTGCTAATGGGTATTCAGGTGATAAGAGTTTGGATGTATTGTCCCCACCAAATCTCACATGGAAATCTGATCCCCAATGTGGCAGTGCTGTAAGCTGTTTGAACCATAGGGGCATGTATTAGTCCATTTGTGTTGTTATGACAAAAATACCTGAAACCAAGTAACTTATAAAGAACAGAGGTTTATCTGGCTTACGATTCTTGGACAGCTGCATCTGGCACGGGCCTCAGGCTGCTTCTACTCATTGTGGAAAGTGGCAGGCAGCCAGCAGGTAGAAGCAGATCACATGGCGAGAGGAAGCAAGAGAGAGAGAGAAGGTGCCAGGGCCTTTTAAACAACCAGCTCCCGTGGGAACTAATAGAGTGAGAACTCACTCATTAATCTCCTCACCTAGGGAAAGCATTAATCCATTCATGAGGGATCCACCCCCATGACTCAGTCAGTTTCCAACACTGTTACACTGGGGATCAGATTTCCACATGAGTTTTGGAGGGGACAACACATACAAACTCTATCAGGGCAGACCCTTCATGAATGGATTAATGCTCTCCCTAGGTGGGGATTAATGAGTGAGTTCTCACTCTATTAGTTCCTGTGAGAGCTGGTTGCTTAAAAGACCCTGGCACCTTCTCTCTCTCTCTCTCTCTCTCTCTCTCTCACTTCCTCTCACCATGTGATCTGTTTGTACCCACCGGCTGCCTGCTACTTTCTACCATAAGCAGAAGCAGCCTGAGGTCCCTGCCAGATGCAGCTGTCCAAGAATCATAAGCCAAATAAACCTCTTTTCCTTAGAAATTACCCAGTCTTGGCCGGCCCGGTGGCGCACTGGATAGTGCGCCGCTTGGGAAGCGCGGCAGCGCCCCCGTCCGAGGG
>NW_007726607.1:16814-18130 GCF_000696425.1 Galeopterus variegatus
TTCCATGCCAAAGACTTCACCAGGGTGGCAGTTGCTGGGGGGTCCTTGATTCATGTTGCTTACCTTTCCGGCTGCCAATGGTCCTTAAAATCCAACCATGATGTCCTCTTTGTGTGTGCAAATTTGGGGAACCAAAGGAAATAAAACTTATAAATAAGCTCTAAATTTTAGCAGCCCACAATTTGTTTTTGCTCCCAAAGGTACACAGATAATAAATTTTGTAAGATCAAAACAGTTTTTAGTGTTCATCCAGCATAATCATTTGTCCTAAGCAGACATGTAAGGGGCTTCTTTTTGAGGCTGAATGAATAGGTAGTTAGAAGTAAACAATTCCATCTCTCCAGACCCCAACATGCTCAAATTCACTTGAAGAGAAGAGGAAACTTTTTAATGTTGAATTTGTTTTAAGATGGATTGCCACCTAAAAACAGATCATTTAATAAAGAGGCATACCGCTAAGGGTATGAGTCTAGGCTTGCACAGGAATATCTCAGCTCCACTGTTCAACAGCTGTGTGACCTAGGACAAATTACTGAATCTCAGTTTATCTGTGACTCAGTTTCCCCATCTGTGAAGTGGGAATATGAAGGAGCCAGATTTCTGGCATGCACTAAGAGTTGAAAAGGGTTAACACTTGCAGAAAGAAGTCATTCCCTATCGGTGTTCTAGGGAATGTTTTTCTGTGTGTCATAGCCTAAATTTCTTAACCGCAGGAAGGTTGGTTTCTCATTTGTCAACTGCAAGTCACTGGCCATGATGTACTCTGGAACTCCATACAAAGTGCTCTGTCACCCACAAATTCTCACCACTGAGTGCCTCATTTCCAACTTCCCGAAAATAACTCTTCCACTCTTCACCTGAATGGTAAGGTTGTGAATCCAAGCTATTGATCACTTTTAAAAATTACCATCTCTACAATGTTTTCTTAATATTGATTCCTGACATACTACATTCAAGAGGCAAAAAGAATTTTAAAATCAAACAACAAGCAATTTGTCATAGCTATATGCTTGATTTACTTGCCATAATAGAAATGAAAGTGAGAAAAATGAGATGAAACAGTAATTTAATTTTACTTCACTGAAATAAAGAGCTCTTGAAATCCATCAAAGCTAAGTAATACGAAACATGCTAAATACCAATGCACAGATATCAGTGATTACCAACAGCTATACACAGTCACAGGAGGCAGGATGGCATAGAGGTCTGAGTGGTGTAGAGTCTAGCCCTGTGACTGTGGGAGTTAAACTCACTGAGCCTCAGTTTCCTCTTTGGGGAAATGAGGTCAATAATAATACTAACCTCACAGAGATGTT
>NW_007726607.1:18800-20204 GCF_000696425.1 Galeopterus variegatus
AGCCTCAGTTTCCTCTTTGGGGAAATGAGGTCAATAATAATACTAACCTCACAGAGATGTTTCGAGCATGAAATATGAAATGACACCTAAAGTAGTGACCACAGGACCTGACCAAGAGCTCAAGAAATGCAGGCCATTGTTATGACTCGATATAGGGAAGTTTGTTATCATGAGAGTAAAAATTAGAGTACAATGCCAAGACCCTTTCCCAAGCCCTTTCTCAGCTACTCAGAAGATGCTGTACAATCCATAGACCACCCAGGTCCTTTATTCTCCTTTTTCCCCGTCCTCTGTCTGCTTTCTGCCATTTCCCTACATATTAACCTCTCGTGAGGACTAGGAAGGAGAGAGGAGGAAAGAAAACAGAAGTAGTCATTGCTACCTACTACCACCTCTGGGAAACTCAAAAAGCAAAAAACTAAAAAAGCAATGTAAACTGTTGGCCAAAATGAATCAGGGGGAGGGGGTAGTGAACAGACAGTTTTCTTTCCTTCACACTATTCTTGGCCTCCACTGCATTAACCACAGAGGACAAAAGCTCTCAAAGGTTTTGTGATCTAGGTTTCATGTTCTGAAAATGTTAAGCTTTGGCTGAGAGGGTAAGTGACAGCTCAAGAAATGCTGAGGCTGACAACTGCAGTTCCATGTCTGCCAGGAGACAGTTGTGTGTGAAGTCTCCCAGCCTTGCTGTAATCACACACAGACCAGGACACACCCCAACTCCATTTTCAGAGCGAAAGTGCAGGGCAACAGAAGAGACTAGGGCCAGCTTTGGAAATGCAGAAAGTGGCAGTTCCTGCAAGTTACCACTAGCTAAAGCGAGGAAGGACAGCAAGCACTTCTGCGGTCACACAAACTTCCGCACGTGAACAGTCATGCCCTTATGACTCCTGAGATCAAATCCACGTTCAGACCATCAGGCCGCATTGCTCACCTGGAGTCAGAGCATCCCCTCAAAGAGCTCTGCGTCCTCATATTGCCTTTTGCAGATATGTGGTCATAGAGCACCAGTTTTTCCAGGCTTTATAAAATCTCCCAGTCCTAGGGTACCTAGATATTTAAGATTCTGGATCACTGCATTGTTCAGTCTCTGGGGAAAGTGGGCTGCTCTGCATTTGACCCCTTGATCAAAGTAAAAGACAGCACTGACACATCCCACAGACATGTGAATCAAGGTAGATATGAAATGCTGTGTTGCCACAGGCCAAATCCTGCCTTTCTTACTCAAGGTTCCAAGTTTCTTCCAGAATGGAGCCTACATTGTATGCATTATCCACCAACAACCCCATTCTAAGTTTCATTTTTACTTGTGTCCTCATCTAAACTCAATTTTAAACTCCTTAAAGGCAGACATCATGTCACCTGTTTCTATAGATCCAATAGTGACTACAACAGTGCTAGACT
>NW_007726607.1:20940-26393 GCF_000696425.1 Galeopterus variegatus
CACCAACAACCCCATTCTAAGTTTCATTTTTACTTGTGTCCTCATCTAAACTCAATTTTAAACTCCTTAAAGGCAGACATCATGTCACCTGTTTCTATAGATCCAATAGTGACTACAACAGTGCTAGACTTAAAGGCTGTGGCAAAGCTGAGGCACGCATGATGAAATTTTGGAAAACAGTACAGAATCACAAAATATCTGTGTTCTACATCTTGGAAGGAAATAACTTAAAAAAAGAAAAAAACTTTGCATGAAGAAAGTCACTACAAGTCTATAGGCCAAAACTTGTAAACAATTGAAATGGTTACAACTACTCAATGGGTATTTACATTTTGGTTACTGTACTTACTTCATACCTTTGAGCAACTTATTTACTGTGCCTCTCCTGCTGCCTCTGTAAGGTAGGAACTTGGCTAACGTCCTTGTGAGGAATAAGTGATATAACACATGCAAAGCAGTAGGAACGGTACCCAGTGCAGCGTTAAGTGTGTGATTAATGCTACCTGCTGTTATTTTTCAGCTACTCTAAATAAATATAATGACTGTGACAAGGTAAAAATGTTCACTACAATTTTATATTTTAAAAGCAGAATATAAAAGTATACATTCACTTTTATTACAATAATGTAAAAATATATCCCACAATTTAAAAAAACACATCCTCTTACTGGCCAGCCACCAAAACCAAAACAACATCCACATATTTTAAGGCCCTATTACTCACTGGACACCAGGTTAGCAGTAGGAATATGCGTAAGCAATGAATAAGTCACAGTCCCTGTCTCAAAGAGAGAGAGAACAAAAACAGAGAATTTCAATTCGAGGTGGGAGTGCTGGAGCAGGAGATGCTGGATGAGCACAGAATTGGAACCTTTAGCCCAACTGAGGGTTCAGGAAGGATCTCCTGGTAGAGATGATGTCAGGCCTGAGTCAAAGCATGAGGGAGATGAAGAAAGATGCAAATTCCAATACAGCATCAATAACCAATCAGAAAACGTAATGGAAAAAGTATCTGTGTAGGAAAAAACAATATGTACAAAATACCTAAGAATAATCCTAACAAAAAATATAGACTATATGAAGATAATAAAGGAAACCTTTTCTGAAGAACCAAAGACCTAAATTCATAGAAAAGCAAACCATTTTTCTAGCTACAAAGTATAATATAACTGTGAATCCTCCTCTAAATTAATCTATAAATACAATGTAATCCCAATCAAAATCCGAACAAGACTTCATAAGCTGATTCTAAAGTTTATCTGAACAAAAAAATGCGCAGAAACTACCAAGAGAATTAAAACAAAACAGAACACAGGGATCTTTATTTCTACTAGACTATAAAATATATTACCAACTATAATCATTTAAAATGTGTCATTAATCCAGGAATAGTCAATCTGCCAATTCGGAAACAGGAAAATTAGTATATGAGAACTGATTTTGCAAATCACATGAGGATTGGGGGCTGTCGGATCATTTAGAAAAAATGTTATAACCTTGCATTATACCTTATATGAAAATAACTTCCAAACAGATTCAGATCTAAATGTAAAAAGGCAAAACTATAAAAATAATAGAACATGATACAAATGAATATTTATATGTTCTTGGCTTGCAGAAGCCTTTCCTATGCAAGATATAAAATTTATAGGATGCACACATCAATCCGACTACAGAAGAATTAAAATTTCTTCATACAAGAATACAATATAAATCTAAAGTCCAAAACTGGTGGCTCACAAGGTCAGTGCTGCGCTGCATTTTGTTTGGTCTGTAAGGATTTTGTTGTCGATGATGATTTGTTTTTAAATGGAGTAGGTTGCCAACATTTAAACATTAAGATATTTGGAGGGCTGACCCATTAGCTCAGTTGGTTAGAATGTGGTGGTGATAACACCAAGGTCCAGGGTTCGATCCTTGTACTGGGCAGCTGCCAAAAAAATAATAATAAATAAAGACTGGCATATTTGGATGTATGGCAACACCACTTCCTAACTTTCATTTGGGAATAACCAGAAGTGGCTGGGAGGTGAGCCCTCTTTTGGCCGGGCAGGAGCTCTCTGGTTCATAATAACTCCCATCCACCCCTCTACTCATTGACTCCACCTGCCTGGTCACTTTGGGACTTTGCTTTTGAACCCTTTCAAAAAATAAAGGCATAGGAAAATGTCAGACAAGAGGGTAATAACTGCATACATATATGGAGCTTTTAAAATGAATACAAAAAAGATAAGTCAATTTTTTAGAAACTGGCAAAGACCACTTACGGTAGAAATACAAATGGCTAATAAACATATGAAAACAATCACCTCTCTTCTAATCAGGGAAAATCACACCAGTGTTTTTGCCCATTAGACTGGAAGAAAAGATGATGATATCTTGTCTTGGCAAGAGTATAGGTAACTGGCAGCACAAATACTGTTGACAGGAGAGGAAATTAGAACAATTTTTTGATGGGCAATTTGGCAGGAGCTACCAAAATTTAAAACATGCATACTTTGCCCCACCTACACAGGCATTCTGGAATTTGACATATGGAACTAACTCACATATGCCTACTAAGAAACACACATACACCAGGATGTTCAATATAGCATTGTTTATAATGACAAATGGGAGTGACCTAAATGCTCATGAGCAAGGGAAAGGCTAATTATATTACGGTACCTCCATCCACAGGCTGGAATGCTACACAGCCATTAACAAGAGTGATGTAGATCTACATTTGTTGACACAGAAAAAACTCTCAGATATGTTATACTATTAAGTGGAAATACCAAGTGCCATAATAATTAGCCTAGTCTAATCAATTTTAGAGTAAAATTAAAATGATATACACCCCATGTGCACATGCACATACATATACATTTCCAGATTGTTAACCATTACCAACATTTTTTACTCTATACTTTGTGTCATTTCTAAGAAGCATGTATTATTCATGCATTACTTGAATGCTTCTTTTTTTTTAAAAGAGGACAGAAAGGGCATTCCTAGAAAAAAAAGACAAGGACTACCAAGGATTTGTGAAGAAAAAAGAAAAAAGAACTCTGTGAGAGTTGCAGACCTAAGGATGGCCACGTTGTTCGGGACACATGTGGAAGAGGTGATAGAGAACCCAGGGCCTTACATCCCTAAGTCTGAGCATCCCCCATAACCACTGAATGTTACTTTGTTGCTTCAATTAAAGCTCTTAGAATTTATTTAAAAATAACACTTCGGATAACAAATTTTAGATGTGTCATCATCTCAGTGAGGTAAATAACGCATTAAGAAGGGGTTGGAAGAATGTATGCCAACCTAGAGTTACTGCCTGTAGGAGGAGGAAGGACAGATAGCATTTCTGCTGCTTCATTCTTTTCCATTTTTCTAGTTTTCTATAGCCATGTGTTATTTTTATCATCAGTGGAAAAAAGCGTACTTTCCAAATGAATTTTATGTTATAGTAGAAATAAAGCCAGTGTTCCCCAAGTATACTAGCCTAGGGGGACTCTCAAGTTGAATAAGTATGTATAAAAGTCTCCTCATTGCTGTTAAGACTTTCTTTGCCTGCAAGTCCCTCAACTCCTTGCTCCACACTTCAGGGCAGAGACCATGGGGGGGCTTGAGATGGAAACAGGTGGACTGGAAGAAAGTGTATTTCTGGGTTACACCGATTCTCCTCCCTGCTTCTGCACGGCTCTGAGGCATCTTGGGCTACCTACCATCTTTATTTCCTGCTACCTTTTCCTTTATTTGCTCTTTGCCCTTATTTTCATACTCCTTTCCTGGCTCCTTTCCCTACTTCCCCTCCCACCTCACACCCAAGCTCCTCCTTTCTTCTCCTTTTTTCAAGTAAGCCATGTTCATAGTGGGAGGGATTTGCAGGATGAGAAGGGAGAAGGCAGGGGTGGATGGGAATGTTCAGTTCTACATCTGACCACTGCCAGGCTCAAGCAAAAGAGTGGATAAAAAAATAAGAAAGGCAATCCTAGATAGCAAATATTAATAACTTTCTAACGAGTATCTCCTGGTCACGGACCAGTGCCCCAGTGTGGAAGACTTCAAAGTCCTTGACGACAACAACAAAAATCCCCCAAAGTTAGTGTTACAGGTTACTGTCCAATGTGTCACTGGATCCTAAAAGCCAAAAAAAAAAAAAAAAAGTTAAACTTAAAAAAGATTAAAGAACACCTTCCTTTTGAACTGTCCTTTTAGGAAACCATAACATCTTTTTTCCACTAGGAAAGTCAAAGAAAGTAGTTTTGCCTAAAGGCACAATACCTACAAGGAAACCACTGAGCTACCTGACCTCATTCGGGTCTCCTCTTCCTTGCAAGTTCTCAGTTCACTGGAAACCTGGCCAGAGTCAAAGCCAGCAACACTCCTGGAGATGTCACTCCCACCTCAGCACAACCTCTTGTGACTGTTCAGTAAATATTGGGGGGGAGGGGGTATGAATTAAGGAGAGAGTGAACGAATACGAAAGCGGCAGCACTCTGCTGGGGGGCTTACCTCTTCTGGTTCATGGAGGCCACCTGGAGCCACTCGTTGGTGCTGGGGTTGTAGGAATGCGCGGCCGAGATCTCCTGGCTAGTGATCCTGTACCCGCCCACTATGAAGAGGTAGTTGTCCAGGATGGCGGACCCATAACCCCTGACATTCACCAGGTCGGGAGGAAGGTTGCTGGCCAGCGGGAACCAACGCTCAGTCATCTCCTCGTACCTGAGCATGGACGGGGGCTCCCCCTGGTAGGGGTGCGGGGCCAGGGGTCCCACCAGGAAGTCCCCCAGGGCCACCAGGACAGGAGTGCCAGTCATGCGGGCCTCCCTCAGCCTCTGCTTCAGGCCGACGTCCCCTGGGGCTGGGGGAGGAGACCCCAGGAGGTGGAAGTGGGGCTTGCACAGCACCTCGTGGAAGTGGACGACCATGAAACGCAGGCAGGCCTCCTGCAGGTCGGGCAGCCCGTACACCTGCGCCAGGCGGTACATCTCCAGGCAGTTGTTGAGCCGCACCTGGGACAGCAGCAGCTGCAGCAGGGAGGTGACCTGCAGGAAGGAGGCCGCCTCCACCAGCTCGGACAGCAGGCTCACCTCGTCCATGTCCTCCTCCTCCTCCACGCCCCCGGCCTGCTCCCCCCGCGGGCCCAGGAGCCAGCCGTCGCGGGCCCCGCCGGCGTTGATGAAGTCCAGCACCAGCCGCAGGCCGGGCGCGCTCAGGCCGCGCAGCTGCTGCACCTCCGGGCCGCCGGCCTCCTGGCTCAGGGCCTCGCGCATGCCGGAGCGGTAGAGCGCGCGGAAGTAGTCGCTCTGCTCGATGAGCTTCCTCTTGCTCACCGGGTAGCAGCGGCCTTCCAGGCGGATCTGCACCATCTCCTCGGCAGACATGGCTGGGGGGCCGGGCGCCGGGGGGCCGCCCGCCAGCTCTGCGCGCTCGCCTCCCCGCCCCCACGCGCTCGCCGGTTCCGGGTCGGA
>NW_007726607.1:29653-68874 GCF_000696425.1 Galeopterus variegatus
AAAAAAAAAAAAAAAAAGAAAAAAAAAAAAAAAAAAAAGAAAAATATAATTTTACATCAGGTTTTAAAGCAACAAGTCTTGGAACAGTATGATTCTACTTAACTTTTATTTAACAGTATTTTATTTATGGGAGGCCATTGATTTGGACTGAGCTCCTGCACTAGTCCCAACAGACCAAACCAAATTGGAGTTATTGGTGTTGAAGTTCCACACCACCAAGCTAAAACTAAGATCTTTATCTGATCTTGCCAGGAATCAGGAAAGAGAGAGAGATAACAGCCAAATCCCTAAATAGGCCAATTTTAGTTGAGATGGTAAGGAACTCCCCTCTGCTTTAACCTTTACAAGGAAAGTAACTTTGAAACAACCAATCTGCTTTTTGTTCTCTGTTTCTGCTTTCCTCAACCCTTTCCTGTCTATAAAACCAGCCTCCTCTGCTTGGCTCATTGGAGTGCCTCGTTTTATTTTATGATGGGTTCTCTGATTCTAGAGTCACAAATAAAAGCCAATTAAGATCTTTAAACTAAATTTGTAGTGATTTTGTCTTTTGACAGTTCATATATGTATGTTTAATAGAGATATACAAAAAGATGTTTGCTAAGATATTAAGATTGTAAGATCTTGAATAGTTTTATTTCTTTTTGTACTTTTCTATATGGTTTGGATTCTTAAAGTGGACATATATCTATTTAATAAAAGCAAAAACATTTAAAAAGAAAAGCTAATGGCATTATATTTATTTTTCTCAGGCTTTATTTTAGTAACAATTTCGATTAATTTTATCAAGAAATTGAAATATTAAGTAATAAAATTTGCAATTTTAAAATGAGTGAAGTATTGACTTTTTCAAATGCCTTTTAAATTCAGTAAACCTATGCTATTACTTCACTACCACTTAAAAAATATTTATGTCTGCTTTTCCAGTCCTTCCAATATTCCTCAAACCACATTATTTCTTGTCATTTATTTTTTAACAAGCAAAACTAAAATGTCGTCCTTAGGTCAAAGCTTATGGGTTGGTTAAAATAAAATAAAAGTAGAACAAGATCTTAAAATGACTCTTTTTAAGTTGAGCATCCTCGTGTAGCCAGACTTTCGTTTATTTAAGTCATCTATATCAGTGTTTTCCAAAAATCTTAGGAAATTGCATGAGACACTTGTAAAAATAAAAGATCCTTGTCCCCATAACAGAGCTACTGAATCAGTTTCTTGAAGGAGATAAGTGTTCTTTAAGGTATGAATCTCATTTTTGGACCCCTCTCAAGAACACCCGGTATGAAATAAATATAATGTATCACTACACTGCAATAGTGTACTGGTTCTGGGTATTTGATAAGATTTGTAACAAAGGCTATATATGCCAACTTTTGATTCATAGTTGCAGTTCCTTCCTGGTTTCTGGTTTCTGCAATTTCACCTCACAGGGACTAGTTTTGAGGCTGTGGTGGATTTCTCTCTCTGCCCCTGCAGTCCAGTTTCCACCATTCCTTTTCAGAATACTTGGCCCCCAAAAGTTACCCATTTCCAGAACTAATATTTATGTAATCACCACAAAAATGTGTTTTTAAAATTTCCAAGCATGCTTCTACATTGGAACTCGTAGATCTTTTAAAATGAAACATTGATCTCAACTTGACTATCATTTGCCAGCAAAAGGGTTAAACAATTGTGGATTGTTCCATTATCCCTGCAGGGAACAAGAAAACTTCAGGGAATTATATATCACACAAAAGAAACTACATTTAATGTGACTCGAAGACCTGGTGGTCATGAGGTTAGAAAGTAGACTTTCCAGTTTATGTTATGATGTCATTTCCTAATAGAAATAGCTATAGAATCTCACAAAAATAGAGAATAATTTTTTGTTACTCATCTGTCCCTTGCTTTGTCATTAGAAACCTCTCTTCCCTGTCCCCTTAGAAGAAATGGAATAGTCTGACTCTTTACAGGTAAGCAACTGAAACTTGCTTTCTATAAGAAGTTCATTAAAATGAAATATTTATCATTTTTAGTGTATTTTATGTGGCCTATGCAAAGTTAGGAGTTAGTGCCTGATTTAACTTTTGCTTGGGAAAAAGTTAAATGTTTTGTTTTTGAAGTTATTTAGTCTTAAGTATTTTCCTCTTCATTATTGATTATTAATATTATATGCTTCTAAAAAAATTTAAATGTGCTAATTATGATGCCTATTATTGGGAAACAAAGTGGAGAAATGAAAGTTCAAAGAATATTAACATTTTTGTGTGTCAAGTAAGTGGATAAGTTATACAAAAAGATATCAAGGAAACACAGAACACACGTTAGAAAAAGTTTCATCTTTTTAAAAAAAAGGAGCAGTATATTTTATGCCAATAGCTGATTATCACTAATGATTTGTATAAAAATGGATACAAAAAAGCAACAGTTTTATGCTTGGAGCTAATTTGTCACCTTGAACATCATGGGATATGGAACCCACAATCTGCACAAAAGAGGACATTTCACTGCCTTTTCAAATGTTTTGGCATTGCAATTGAAGTCACTTTATTGATATTTAGAAGTTAAAACCATTTCACCGTTTCCCTAACGAACATTTCTTAACAACTACTTCTGTTTCAATCAGAGATGCTATGCCTTTATCTATGACTTCATAAAGAAGTCTCATTTGTAACTTGCAAACATGAATGTCAGGAAAACAGATTAGACAATCTCCAACTTGAATCCCTTTACAATTTTCACTGTAAATTACACTTTTTATACTTGGTAAAACAGTATACACTTTAATGGGTGTTATATCCCATCTACATTATGAGCATTTTCTTTAGGCTAAATCTTTAGTCTTTGAAGAAGAAAGCTTTGTGATTGCCCTTTGTGAAAAAATACCTGACCACGAGAAGGGACCAGAATCTATATTCAATGTTTTTGTAATTACTGCAAAATTAACATTTTAAATTTTATTTCATTTTCAGTTTTTATTTATTTTCAAGGTTTTTTTTTCAGTAAACACAAAAAATTTAAATCAGTGCACAAACTTGTTTTTTTTTTTAATGTTATAGAACTTACAGGAAACAGAATCCTCTTTTCTTCACCAAAGTGCTGATTGAAGATATTTCCTCCAGGGTTAACTAATAATATTTTTATAGCTCCAAATATAAAAAATACGATTTCAAAAATTTTTATAATAATTTTTTATAAAAATTTTTATAATAATTTCCTTTTCAAAGTACCTTTTGGTGATATTGGTATTATATCAAATTTTTGAAATGTCAGATGTATTGAACAGGAATTTAGAGTGTGTTTTATGTTTTAAAAGAAATAGGGAGATACATGTCAAATAGCAAAAAAAAAAAAAAAGAAAGAAAGAAAAAAAAAAAAGAAAAGAAAAAAAAATTGTTTCAAATTTTCCTAATAGATTTTTGTTTGTAATATGGAATCTGGGTGTAAAAACTATCCATATCCTATGATCAAGGCTTGCAATTAGGAAAACATTTAATTGTTGCAGAATTTCGAGTTCAGTTGCCTATAGACTTCTTTTATTTTTCATTTTTTCCCAAGATTTTAAAGCTACTTGGAACAACAAATGCAACACAGCACTTTAAAATAATTCCCTTGGTTGTTCCACACTTTCTTTCCATGGCTTGACACCAACTTAATTATTTCCAATGCCTCGTATCCAATTATGCCTGTAAAATTTCTGAGATGAAATTGGAGCTACTTGGAGACTATAAACAGACTGTCAAGAGACCACAGTGTGAGAAACTGTCACAGGCCAAGCCCTCAAAAGTCAATCAGGCACAAAGAAAGCAACTAATTTAATAAAAGGCAGTCTTTTTGAAAAGACTTGAAAATCCATTATTTCCCCCTTCCAGATGCTTCTAACTCCCATAAGCCTTCACTGAGGGAAGGTGGAGGAGGGACAGTACCTTTTCTGAATTTTCCCATGGAATGAATTTACCTGACTCTCCACACCAGGGAAGCTGTAACCTCTGGAATTTCAGGGATAATGTAAGCATCCAGGACAATACCATGATTTTAGAGCCTCTGTAGCTTCCAAGTTGTGGCTTTCTTCCTTCAGAACAAAAAAGGGCAGAAAGACACTTTCTGAAAGGCACTAAAATCTCACTTTTTAGCTGGAAGCTAGAACTTTAAAATGCCATGCTCCTGCTCAGAGCTGGGACTCTGAAATCTATAAAAGGAATGTTAAAAGTCCTTAAGAATTATTCTCTATGGCATCAACTACTTCTTATCAGAAATTTAAATGTCTTAAATTTGAATATTTTTATTCCTTTCCCTTAAATTTTACAGCACAGTCCTGAGGGGATGTATTGGTAATCTACAATGTATTAGCAATGCATTATTAACTGTGTCCTGTTCTTTTTCCTTCTGGAAAAATAAAGAATGCAGAAACATGAGAGTGTCCCAGAAGTAATGGTGGAGGTGTATCTCCTGTAGTTAACTTTACACAGAAGCAGGACAGGCTCTGGCAGCAGCAAATCCACAGCAACTTTAGGCATGCTCTGAGGCCTGGTAATCATATGCTGTCCCTTTGTAATCTTACTTTATTAAAGAAGTTGATACCTTCTGACCAATGCATATTTTACATCACATGGTCCCTACTGCACCACAGCAGGAGCAAAATCTCTGTTGCACTTTAGGGAGGATAGACTGAAAATTTGCATTCGACAAATCAGACTTCAGTTTGTCCAGAAATAATACAGCATATTTTAGGGAGCAAATTTGCTTAGAAAGGGGGATGAGCAAGTGATGTGCCTCACCCACTAGAATTCCATGTGCTGACATCCTTGCCTATCCACTACCGGCCTCTTGAAATGATACTGATTAGGCTTTTTGTTGGATGTGTTTTTGCACATGGGGCTAGTGCACACCTGCATGAGGGTCAAGGGTAACGTTCTCTTGGCCGGCTGACTTTCCACCATCTGGGCCTCTCCCAGTAATTACTCTTTTTGCCCTTCCTGTTACTCCCTCTTCTTCTGTTACAGCATTTGTTCCTTTATTTTTCTATTTCTTTCCCTGGTGACCCCCCCAGCCCCTTAGCATTCTGAGGTGGCACTGCACGTAGAAACCTGATTTATAAATACCAGAGGTTTTTGCATTGGACGGACCATCTAGGCAACAAATCAACAGAGTAACCATTACTCCTTCAGAGGAAGAGAAGAAATCTAGGGTTATCAGAGGGGAGAGGGGGGAGGGAGAGAGGGATGGGGAGAGATTGGACAAGGGGCATAAAGAATAAGTACAATTTGTAACAATATATATGCTAGTGATATTGATTTGATCAACATATATCAACAATGAATCCCCAAAATATGTATAATCAATTATGATTCAATAAAAATAAATAAATAAATAAATAAATACCAGAGGTTTTTGTAGCCAATTGAATTTTCAGGAACACAAAATATTGAGACTAGGAAATAATGATTCCAGTTATCCTGTGTGGAATGGAACGTATGAAAGATTACTTAGAGAAAATCAGTAGGTATTTTCTTTTAGAAAGGCATTTTCCATATTTATAGAGGCAGTTATAATAGTTCATAATATTCTGTAAAATGTGTGAACATAGCCCCACAATATACTGTCAATCCAGTGTTCCTGAAAGAAATGCAGCTCATCAGACTGGTAGATGTCAAGACCATCTGCAGATGTACTTTGCCTGTTTCTCTTTCAGTTTCCTGTAACCTGGCTGTCTTCTATCATGATCCCATTCATGACAATGTCAACTGCCTCCATATCCACTGTCCAACTTTGGAGAGCTGCATATTAGAGCCTGGAACCAGTGCCATTTTATACAACATAACAGAAGGTAATAATTATATATTGCAAGACTTTTGAAGAACATTGGTAACGCTCTAGCAGAGGCATACAGCCTAGAAACTGGCTGGCAGTAGCCAAGTATAAGTCACTAAATCATTGTTTTTCAGTGAACTATGTCTGGAAAAGTTTTGGTCATCGAGGACAAAACTGAAAGGAAATTCCTTTTAGTTTAGCATGCTTGGCAATCAGTTCACTCCAGATGATAACAAATCATACGTGACTAAGAGCTTATGCACAATATTTCACGTTTCTTAAGACTACTCAGCATAAGCCAAAGTAGGCATTTCTACTGCAATGGCTGAGGGTGCCGCTGGGACATAAAAGAAAATGCTAAATGTCAGTTTTGAGGTCTGTGGATGTTGCATACAAGGATTCTGCAAAGATGGATGTCAGGGGCAGGAAAACTTACCACTGACATACGTTAGCATATCATTGGTCCCAATATAACCAGTGTATTTTTTTAGAAGAACACATATTTAATTGTCCTTTGCCCGTATATGTAATCTCAGGGTGCAAATTAGTGACCATGAAAGAATAGATTTTTGCCATCAAAATCCAAGGGAGATAAATTTCTTTATCAATGAGTATCTATTGAACATCTCATGCTCCAGGCTCAGCTCAACATTGCAGAAGATGGCAGCAGTATCTCTGTCCTCAAGTTCCTTATAATCTAGTTGATGTGACAAGTCTTAAAATTAGTTCAAGATATATAGCTAAATACAAAAATGTGTGATATTACCTTAGTGCAAAGGCTTAAAGAAGGGTAGACTAATGAAACTAATGAGACTAGTTGACTCAGAGGAGGCTTCATGGAAGAGGCCAGGCAGAGGCAAGATAAAGAGTTCTATATCATGCCATGGGACGGGAAGACAACTGGTCTGGATACACTAAGGGGACGCTTGGAGTTGCAATTAAAATATGGCTAAGATGGGGAGGGCTGGGTATCAAAAGGGCTGTGGACAGAGTGGAGCTTTGGTGTGACTTTGCCAGAAACAGGGAGCCAACAAAGGCATTTAGTGAGAAAACACCATAATTAAAATAAGTCTGGTTATCTTAGTCGAGGAAAAGTATATGCAGAATACACATTAAAACATCTAGTCAGGGAAGCATTAGGTCTGGACAAGGTGATCATAGTTGCAATGAAGAGGAGGGATAATTCCCAGAACTTTGGGAAGAAAGAGTGAATAGTACTTAGTCACTTTTGGAATGAAGGAAATGAAGAGGAGAGAAAAATTAAAAATCACTGTGCAGTACAGATTCCAGTATGAGTGATGGAAGAATGGTGACGTCACTGAACGAGACAGGGAGGCAGACATAATGATTTTGGCTTTGGGCATATTAAGTTAAAAGTAATGTGAGATGTTCAGGTGGAAAACTCCAGTAGAACACTAGAGACATGAGATCAGAGCTCAAGAAAGAGGAAAAAATATGGTGATATGGATTTCAGTGCCCTCAATGTAGTGGCAGTTGTGGACACCTTGTGTGTGAGGGAGGGCAGGGGGTGGTGAAGAGAAAATACAGCTGAAGACCAGGGGCTGAAGATTGTGGAAACTGCACAACCAGTTCAGAGCAAAAGAAGAGAACCAGCAAAAGAAAGTAACAATGAGAGGCAGGCAGTCTAGGGTAAAATGTCAAGGGGGAGTGAGGTCCAAGGTGTCCTGGGAGAAGAACTTCAATTTTGAGAAGATGGCCAGCAGTATCAAGGACAAGGGAGAAGCCAGAGCAGTGAGACACAAGTGATCAGGAAATAAGGAAACAATTGATTACCTCAGCAGCATGATTTTGACAGAATAGTGAGGATTGAAACAAGATTACAGAGGCAAAACAAAGTCAGAAGGGGAAATGGCATGTTTGTGGAAGGAGAGGGTTAGAGAGAGACAGAGACAGAGACAGAGAGACAGAGAACCAGAGAGACAGAGAAAGAAACAGTGTGGTCACTAGGACCGACCATCGGAAAGCTGTTGAGAGTTTTTTTCTTCCCCTTCAAAGACAAAGCAGTATTTGTGCATGTCTGAAGTCAGAAGAAAAGGAGTTAGTATACAAGAAGAAAAAAAATACTACAGACAAAGCAGGACCCAGAGACCTGAAACAGATGAGATTTAAGGCTTTGCTCATGATTTTGAATACAGTTACCCTTCTCGGGCCCTATTTTGTTTAACTTTGTTTAAGAACACTGTGTCATATCTCAGATGCTTACTGTCTCTACAGCTGTGGTACTAACTCTTGCTCTTGCTGTGCAAAAGCCCTGACAGACACAATACCTTCTCCTTGGGTGTAACCAAATTTGTTCAAAGTGTCCTAAAAAGTTAAGATAAATTCAAATGTAGCCAGAACGTTTCTAAGCCTTTCAGAAGGATGCAATGGTAGAACTTGAATGTAGCTTAGTTCAGTAATTCATAGTGGCAAAATGCAGCACTTCTCCAAACTATGCTTGAAGGTTTGCCCTTTAAAATTATAAATAAAATGAATGATGCCTTATTTATCTTTCAGGTAGAGATCCAGATTTGCTGGTTTTTGAACAATCACCTCCCTCATATCTAAATACCCGTTCTTCATCTAATAGATGGAACAGATCAAGGATTCTAAAAGCTATGAATTTGGATAAACAACAATCCACCATGATAAACCACTTGCTGCCAACAACAGAGGCTCCATCATCAACCACTCATCAAGATTTGGTTGCAAACAGAAACAATAGCAGTTATTCCAAGGAATTAACCAAAGATCTGGGGGCAAGATTCATTTCCCTGAATGAGTCCATTACCACAAAGGTAAATATGGCATCACCAAGTACTGACTTCCTAAACAATCCAGATAACAAGACTATTTCTCCTTTCTTCATACCCGTAGACACAAAACTTTCTCATATGCCTGTTCCATCCCGACTCAACAGTAGCAAACAATTACTGAACAAAACCAAGGGATACAACAGCAGAAACCACACATCTGAGAATGAAGATGGGACACTTGATGGGGCACCTGTGACTTCAAAGACCTGGCTGGCTCCTGTGGCCCTTTGTACCTCTGTCATTGTTCTTTGCTGTTGTATGGTCATCCTGACATCTGGATGCTGTCGAAAACAGCAGGGCCAGTATAAACTAGGACACAGAAAGTCAGTATCCAGGCAAACTAAAAAATGTAACACTCTGTAGGAGAACTCTTAATAGTAAAAGTTGTAGTGAGATTGTAAGCTTTCAAGGGTATCATTTTTAGTTCTTGTAAGACAAGGGCAGTTTGGTTAAAAAATAATTACACAGGATGCCCACTCCTACCAATCTCTAAAGAGGACTGATGCTTGGTAAACATAACTGCTTTTTAATTATTTCCATTTTTTGACTAATGTTCTCTTTGCCAAAATTCCAAAATTCTGACCCCTGCAGTTGTTATTTAGCACTATGTTTGAGTTACAGTTCTAAGGCTTTAGGGGTATTAACACATTGAATTCTTACAATTCTGTGTTAGGTGTACTATTATTAACCATCACACTATTATCATCACACTTTACAGATCAGGAACTGAGGTGAAGGAAGGTTAAGCATCTTACCTAACATCACACAGCTAGCAAGCAGTGAAGCTAAGACTTAATTAAACATAGGCAATCTGGTTCAAAATCCAAACTCAAAAACACTGTTAGATGAAGGGCCTTCATTTTTCCAATAAGCATTAAGGGAAAAAAAAAAGATACAAGGAAGAAAACACCTTAACACCATATTGGTCTCCTAGTCAAGGTCAGATTATTGTCACATATAGTAATAAAATCATTTAGAGATCTGAGCAAAAGAGCACTATTACAGTTACCCATTAGCAAATGCTTCCTGATTTTTATCTAGCTTTGTATGTTCAATTGACTAATCCTTCCCAATTCCAATCCACTTTCTTTATTTTCTAAAGCTAAGGTGCTTTTCAATAATTATGATACGGAGCTTTTTCTGTGTTGATTTCTGTAGAATAAATCTTGGGAATTTTGGTTTACAACCCTCACTTGTATACAGTACATTCTGTTTTCCCACGTATATTAGTGTTAGGTATTTCAGCTCTATCCAAATCTTCCACCAGACTTACTCCCTAAATCTTACACTCAGACTCTTAAATGTAGAATATTATAATTCAAGTCTCTAAGGATCTTGAAATTCATCTCATTCCTAAAACCTGTTTGGTTTTTTTTTTTTTTAAAAGATTACTGATAAGGAGATCTTAACCCTTGACTTGGTGTTGTCAGCAGCACACGCTCCCAAGTGAGCAAACCGGCCATCCCTATATAGGGATCCGAACCTGTGGCCTTGGTGTTATCAGCACTGCACTCTCCCAAGTGAGCCACGGGCCAGCCCTAAAACCTGTTTTTAATATGAGAACAGATTCTAAAGACAGACAATAAACACAAAGAATAGATAAGGGGAAAATCCTATCACAAGATTAATAAAATAGTACTATTATCTCAGATATTAAAACGAATTATCTGGTGGCTTAAGAGATGTTCTATTTCTTTCCCTGGTATTGATACTGGGTGAAAAAAGAGAATGACTATTTCTTTTAGTATAAAAAATATACAAAATCTCTATTGGTGGAATATTGACCACAAATAAAAATCTGATTTAAAAGGTTAATCAATTTACTTTACCTTGCTAATATTTCATAAAATTAGTTATTATAAATTTTATCAATTTCTTTCCTAATACATTATGGAAAAAACCCATACTATTGGGGAGGAGGGAGGGAGAGGAATAAAAAGATTTAAATTATCCTAAAATTATATTTAAATAAATAATTCAGGAATCTGTACAAGTTATTTGTATGCACATTCTTTTTGGAAATTATTTAGAATTGCTTTGACATCTTCCAACTAGAGCTTCTAGAAAAAAAAAAATTTCTTTCTTGGTGTTTCTCAGAATTTACTCATTCCTTAAAGTCGATAGTTTCATAGAAATAACCATAATTTAAGAAAAACATTTATTTTTGTAAGAAAACAAGCATACTCTTCTTCAGTCCATACTTTCAACCATCAGATAAACTGAGTAAACTTGGAGAGGCAAACCCAGAGACAGCCAGAAGCAAAAACAACTGGGGCTAGAAACTGCATCCTTACTGGAAGCCCAAGGGACAAAGGAGAACTTCTGCATAAAAATATTGGGAAACAACCAATGATCTCAAGGCCCAGTCAGGAACCAAGGAAAAGGTTGTTACACCCAATTAGGAAGTAATCATGCAATGTTTCCAACATTATACCTAGCCAGACCTTTAAAAAAAATTCTAACTATCCAGTATTATGAAATACTTACTAACATTGCAAAGAAAATAAACTAAATCACCCTACAATTAAGAAAACAAATTTGATCTATTTCTTAGTTTTCTAAGTGTTAAGCAACTTCTGAGCTATACAACTTAAGAGTTTAAAGTCAGAAATGACCACATTATCAATACAGCAAAAATTGTCCCCTAGAGTCCTCATTGTAAGAAAGAGTATAATGTTCATTGTATATATTGGATCAATTAACAGATTTTAAAGGACAAGGAGGATTTAACTGACACAGTGCCAATTAATTATTGATAAAATTATGACAGCAACTATTATCTTTTTGAGGCCATTTTGTATTAATCTTACAGCTCTAAGATTTTGCCATTAGGCATCAACGACTGCCACCTAAGAGGCTTCAGGTCAGTTGCTTGGAGTTGGCCAAACTGCACAAGAGGGCACAGTCCTTTACAAGATCACCCTCACTTCTGACACCAACTGTAAGTTTTGTGGGGGAAGGTTCCCCAAACCACCCTGAGGTTCAATTTCACTAGAACTCACAGAACTCAGTGAAAACTATTACACTCATGATTATGGTTTATTACTGGGAAAGGATACAGATTAAAGTCACCCAAGGGAATAAGCACGTAAAGTTGAGTCCAGAAAGGTTCCAATTGCTTTGCTTCTGGTGTCCTCTACCCCTAAAGCCAGAACACATTACTCTCTCAACATCAGTGTATGACAATATGTGCAGAGTATTGTCAATCAGAGAAGCTTGCTTAGCCTCAAAGCTTTTATTGGTGCTCCATTACGTAGGTATGATTGATTCCTTGAATGCCTGGGTAGTTGATCTCAGCTGCCAGGTGGACTGATAACTGATATTGTGTGACCGAAAGCCCCCACCCTAAGTCATGTGGTTGGTTTTTCTGGCCTGGCCAGTTTCAACTTCAGATCTTCTTGGGCTGGCTCTTACCTTAAACAAAGACACTCCTACCAGGTATGACACAGATTACCTCCTAGAAGCCAAGAACAAAGACCAGATCTCTCTTTGGGAAAGGTCAAATTCTTTACTACACAGCATTGCTCCCTCTGCTTTTATCTGCAATGTATTACTACACAGGAAGGACCACCCTAACCTGCCACCTCTTCCTATGTTCCCAAATAATCACTTTAGTTTCTTTTTTCTTTTTTTAATTTTTAAAATATTTTTTGGTGGCTGGCCGGTGCGGGGATCTGAACCCTTGAACTTGGTTTCTACTGTTTTCAAAATGTATCCTTCCTCAATCTTATTTCTATATCTGAGTTTTCCTTAACTCCTTATGAGTCTCTAAATGTACTGACACATTATATTTCTTAAAGTATGTTCTAAATATGATTTAAAAATTCAGTTTTATCCATTTTATTTTTGCTCACTATTTCCATCCAATAGAACACAACATATCTCTCTCCTTTTTGTACTCAAGGCCATATTATTGCTTATATAACCTATAGACCCTTGCCTTACTAATACCAAATCATACCTTCATTTTATACAAATGTTTTAGGCAATCATTTTGAAATTCCTTTTGACTTTCATTTGTATTCTCCAATTATTAGGCAAAATAAGTCTGTTAGGCAAATAAACTCTCAATAATTCCTTTGCTTTGATTTTAAATTAATCACTTGTCAATGACTCAATAATTCCTTTGTTTTGATTTTAATTGCTTGTCAACAACTTTGGAAGTGGTAAGAAATGACTTACAGATACACTTAAAAATTCTGAATTTACAGCTAAACCAAATGGAATATTTCTTACGGTAGTTTTCATTTTGTCATTACTCTAGTTAAATTCAAGGTCCTTATACCTTATGCTGTTCTTGAGCTGTGGCTGCTCTAACTAGGGCATCCAAATGAATATCAGCTAATCTCCACTTCTACTTTTCTAGTTTGAGGTTAGCAAAAAAAGCCCCAGAATATAGAAAGTAAGGTGCTAAACAGAGTGGAATCAACAAAAACTGCCCCCAAAAGGGAGAGATGGAACAAAAATTTTAGGTTAGAAAATACTCCCGAGGACCTGTTTCTAACCAGAATCGGTAATTGTGATAGACGAATTGGATCGACAGCAGTGATGTGAACAGAGCACTGAACTGCAAGCCAGGGGACTGGGTTCTTGTCCTAACTTCCAATACAATCAAAACCATAATTCAAAAGCATCCACTAAATGCCAACTAGAGAGGAAAAAATTGTAGCAGGTGACAAATAACAATTAAATATGTGTGTGTGTGTGTGTGTGTATATATATATATATATGAACAGTAAAGCTGTTATACAGAAATAAAATCAAAATACTTTAGAAAAACAAGAAATCACAAAGATCTTCTAATTAGTCTAATTGCCACAGTATATAAATAAGAAAATTTTGGAATAATCGTTGCCACTGTACATTAGTATGAAATAATTTTAACTCTGACATAAAACAAGTTTTTTTTCACATTTTCAATTTATATGAAATTAGTCATTGATTACAAATATCACAAAATTGATAAATCAAGATTTTTAAAATTTCATAATTCATGTCAAATTTAATAGTCTCTTCACTGATTCTTTGTACTCAGAAAGGGTATTTTCATTATCCCCCTCATTCTTAAGACTAACAACAGCCTTTTTGTAATCTTCAACTTCTTTAGTACCAAGGAGCTCTTCTTTATTTACTTCCATATTTTTCTCAGCAGCTTTAATTTGGAGAAGTGTTTCCAGGATATTTTTTTCTGAGGAACTATTTTCCCATATATACTCTTCCATGTCTGCTTCTGTTTTATTTTTTTCCCATTCTTCAGTTTTCTGAAAGAAAAAAACAAGTTCTGAAGTCTGAGAAATAAAAGACAAAGTATTTTTGTTATTTTTGTTTTTTAGGGGGAGAGAAGTTTACAAAAATGTAGAGAGCCCCTGGTTTTTGTATGTACACTCTGACTGACCTCCTTACCCAGCACTGTTATCCACCTGGACCAACAGCTTCAGGGCTGCACTCTCTATTATATGAACACCCCCCAGTCAAGCTCTATTACCACTAATGAGTTCTATCCATATGATTTACAATTTATCTGCCTTGCAAATTTCATTTATAAAGGTATACTGTTTTTCAACAGATAAAGAAAATTCATTTTTTCCTAAATCCTAACACATCAACATTTCACATTTCTGAGTTTAAAAATAATGACAGTTGAGAGGAGACTGTATTTATCTTTGAAACATGCTTTTGGGGATGACAGGAAAGACCATTATTTTTACTATAATAAAATTAAAAATGTGAAGTATGTGTGCAGTACATGATTTTTAGTCATAACTTCATATATTCTGGAATTTTGTTATCTTAACTTTCTGTCCCCATAATGGAAACAATTTTTTTGTTACTGCTTGTTTTTCCTTACAAAAATTATTATCACGCTATTCTAGGGAACACTGGTAGGTTTTGTAGTAATGTAATTCAGGTTTATGATTTAAATGGAGATGTAACATTCTGTGAAAAATCAAATAACATAGCTAATAAGTAATATGTCGTGGTTCAAAAAACTGCTAAATACCAGTCACATTCTTTCCAAATTAACATATAGCAATATTCTGAGCTAGGTTATTATAGAATCATTCACTATTCTGAGTAACGACTTTTAAAGGTGGTAAAGAATTAAGAGAAGTATGTTTGCAAGGCTGTTAGAAATAATATTCTACCTCTGAAATGTCCTCTTGAAAGAGACCCCACCTTAAGCAGACAGAACTCTAAGGCCCCTCACAGGTAACAGAGCACCAAGAAGCAGGTAAAGGATAAGAAAGTCAACATACAGAGATCAATAGTATTTCTATACACCAACAATGAACTTGCAGAAAAAGAAATCAAGAAAGCTATCCCATTTACAATAGCAACCAAAAAATAAAATACCTGGGAAGAAATTTAATGAAGGAGGTAAAAGAGCTCTACAATGAAAACTATAAAACATTGATTAGAAAAATTAAAGAAACAAAAACAAAGAAAGATATCCCATGCTCATGGATTGGAAAAATCAATATCATCAAAATGACCATACTACCCAAGCACTCTACAGATTCAATGCAATCCCCATCAATCTACCAATGACATACTTCACAGAACTAGAAAAAACAATTCAAAAATTTATATGGAACAAGAGATCCTGAGGAGCCAAAGCAATCCTGAGCAAAAAGAACAAAGTGGGGAGTATTATCACACTCCCTCACTTCAAAATATACTACAAAGCTATAGTCCTCAAAACAGCATGATACTAGCACAAAAACAGACACACAGATCAATGGAACAGAATGGAGAATTCAGAAATAAATCCACATACCTACAGCCAACTGATTTTTGACAAAGGAAACAAAAACATAACATTGGGGAAAAGACAGTCTCTTCAATAAACGGTGCTAGGAAAATTGGTGATCTTATGCTAAAGAATGAAACTAGATCCCTCTCACCATAAACCTAAATCAACTCAAAATGGATTAAAGATTAAATGTAATACCTGAAACTATAAAACTTCTAGAAGAAAACACAGGGGAAACACTTCAGGACATAGGTCTGGGCAAAGATTTTATGAATAATACTTCAGAAGCACAGGGACAAAAGCAAACATTAATAAATGGGATTATATCAAACTAAAAACCTTTTGCATAGCAAAGCAAACAATCAACAGAGTGAAAAGACAACCTGCAGAATGGGAGAAAATATTTGCAAACTCTGCATCCAGCAAGGGGTTAATATCTAGAATACACAAAGAACTCAAACAACTCAATAGTAAAAAAAATCTGATTCTAAAATGGGCAAATGAACTGAATAGACATTTCTCAAAACAAGACATACAAATGACCAACAGGTATATGAAAAAATGCTCAACATAACTATTATCACAGATATGCAAATCAAAACCACAATTAGATATCATATCACTCCAGCTAGAATAGCCCTTATTAAAAACATATAGGGCCGGCCCGGTGGCGCACTGCTACAGTGCACCGCTTGGGAAGCACGGCGGCGCTCCCGCCGAGGGTTCGGATCCCACATACAGACCGGCCGCTCACTGGCTGAGCGAGGTGCGGGGGCAACACCGAGGGTTACGATCCCGTAGCCGGTCCCGGTCCGGTACGGGCGCGACACTGAGGGTTGTGATCCGTTGCCAGTCATGAAAAAAGACAAAAAAAAAATTAAAAAAAAAAAAAAACATATAAAATAACCAATGCTGGCAAGGATTTGAAGAAAGGAGAATCCTCATATGTTGCTGATGGGAATGTAAATTAGTACAGCCATTATGGAAAACAGTACGGAGATTTCTCAAACTACAGACTATGATCCAGCAATCCCACTACTGGGTATATATACAAAGGAATGGAAATCAGCAGGTCAAAGGAATACCTGCACTTCCATGTTTATCACAGCTTTATTCACAACAGCCAAGAGTTGAAACCAACCTAAATATCCTTTAAAAGATGATTGGATAAAGAAAACAACAGAATATTACTCAGCCATAAAAAAGAATGAAATTCTACCATTTGCAGCAACATGGATGAGATTGGGGAAAATTATGTTAAGTGAAATAAGCCAGGCACGGAGAGAGAAATACCACATGTTCTCACTCATATGTGGAAACTAAAAAAGTTGATCTCATAGAAAGAGAAAGTAGAATAGTGGTTACTAAAGACTGGTGCGGGAGAAGGGGAAAGGAAGATGGGAAGAGGGTGGTCAGCAGACACAAAATAGAAAGGTAGGAAGAAAGGAGTCTAGTGTTCTATAGTAATATAGGGAAACTACAGTTAACAACAAAGTACTGTGTATCTAATAGCTAGATGACGTTCAATGTTCCTAACACAAAGAAATGACCATGTCTGAGTGATGGATATAATATGCACCCTGATATGATCACTGCACACAGTATGAATGTACACAAATATCATATTGTACTCCATAAATATATACAATTATCATGGGTCAATTAAGAAAAATAAATTAAAAAGAGAAAAAAAGAGAGAAATAGGGAGTAGAATAGCAGTTACCAGAGGTAGAGAAAGAGAGGGGGGAGGACATGGGAAAGGCTGGAAGACTGGTACAAAGTTACGGTTAGATAGGAAGAATAAGTTCTGGTGCTCTAGAGTGACAATAGCTAATAATAGTGTATTGTATATTTCAATATAGCAAGAAAAGAGGATCTTGAATGTTATAACCACAATGAAATGACAAACGTTTAGGTGATAGATATGCTAACTATTCTAATTTATCATTATACAATATACGCAAGTATTGAAACAACAAATTGTACCCTATAAACATGTACAATGAAAAAAATTAATTTAATTAAAAAAAAAAAGAAGAAGCAGCAGGGGAAGATTCTACCCATGCCACCCTTCCATCCTTATCCCCACTACAAGGTTCCATGAAGAGAAAAAAGTATTGGAAATGTGTCCCCCAAAGGCTAAAAAGGAGCCCCACCAACCAGAAACAAGCCATCGGGGATGCCAGTGAGTCAGCAAATCCCATTCAGGTCACTGATACCCAAGGATGAGGGTCCCTACCCACCACAAAGAAACCCCAAGAAGAATAAACCCTCTTTGAATCCTTCAAACTGAGTAACATTCAAGAGAAACCAGTAAGATAAGTCAGGGTGTCTTACCTGACTCCCAAATTCATGAGCCAAAGTGGGGGATCTGCACTCACAATTCCTACGTTTGCCCACCTCCTCATACTGGGTATGGCTGGGGACAATGTCCCAGTTTATATTCTAGAAATATCTTATCCAGTTGAGAATCAACTCTATGCCCCCTTTTCATCTGGTAGGGGTTTTAGGATTGGCAGGGGGGATGGGGATATTGTGAAACAACTTCCTGTTGCGCCCCTCCGCAACCCTGCTGCAAATAATGTCCAACAGCAGAACTCTGAATTTGTACATTAAAAAAATAATAACTGATAAAATTACCCTGTCCCACCTAATTTTTACTGTAATATTTGGTTAAGGAATAAATGTCAGCCCCTTAAAAATTCATATGCCCTAAATTAAACACATCATTGGTCCTATCTACTCTTGTAAATGCTTCCAATGTCTCAAGACGATGTCACAGTTTCTTCATAATTTTAACTTACAGTTGAAGTATACTTAATTTAAGAGGTTAACAAGTACAATTTTATAAAGCAGTAAGGAAAAACAGTCATTCTATCTCATTCCTGAGTGCTAGAAGACAAGCAGTCTAGACTTCAACTGTTTAAAAAGTATTCAGATCCCCATACCAGCTAGCCAAATAAAAACAAAAAAATTATGAAGTTTCATACAGGTTTTACCCGAATTTTCTTAACTGTCAATATAGATGTCTACACAGAAGAAGTAACCAAAGTACATCCACTAATAATTTTCAACATTTCATTTCTTTTCTCCTTACATTTGGTACCTACAATTCTTTGCTGGTTTACCCAGGTATGTTATAGTGGGCCATGACATTGATTCCCTCAGCCCTGAAGGTGCCCAGGTGGTGCCAGGAGCAACCACAAGCACCCTCATCCTTCATTCTCAGTAAAGAATTTTCTGTGTGTGCAATGACATGAAAAGGTCAGGAAACCCTGCACTACAGGATAATGTAAGTTTGCAGAAAACCACTGCTGTTCCAAACAGTCTCTGGGAAGGGAAACAAACTACACTTTGTAAAAGGTATGGCTTCTCACTAACCCTGTACCAATACAACACAGCATTGGGCTCCAGGTACAAGCTAAGCAAAAATCACGTTTTCTACATATTCTAGCTTTAGGATTCAAATTCTACAGAGCTGAATATAAACTCCAAGATAATGACAGTAACAATTCCAACAAATTTACTATATATAACGTATCTCAAATGTATTAATTATTTCATAAAGTATAATTTTTATTAAGAACTACCAGGATAGATTTTAACATCTCTACAGATACTAAGTATTATGGAAGTTAAATAGAGGGCCACAATCTCTTAGATTTCAGAACTTTTAGATTTTAGAACTTTTTGTATTTCAGAATTAAAATGCAGAAATATGCAGAAAGTATACGTTTAATGCAGTGCATATACCATATATTTTGTAACACCTCCAGAGGGGATCTATAGCAGCTCCCCCAATCTAACACATTACTATTTTGGCAGCAACATATATGAATATTCATAATAAATGGGATAAACAAAAAATATAAATAGCTTCTCAAATAAAGAAAAGACTATCAATTTCCAAAGCTTTTTGGGTTCCAGAATTACAGATATATATATATATATATATCTGCTATATATCTGCAATTTGCTCAAGGTCACACAGAGAGGGGTATAACACAGTATTTAACATGGGCTTTGGTGTTTCCCAGACCTGAGTTTAAATCCTTACTTCATCACTTACTCCCGTAATAGGTGAGTTCCTTCAGCTTGAATCTCTTTAAGAACTGACTTCACAGGGCTGAGAATTAAAAGAAGTAAGGAATATCCATGTACTTAGAGCACCTGGCTTGTAGTAAACACTACATAAATATACACATTCAGTATAATCCACATCAAAATACCAATGACATTCTTCACAGAAACAGAAAAATTGATCTTAGAATTTGTATGGAATCACAAAAGACCCTGTCAAAGCAGCCTTGAACAAAAAGAACCAAGTTGAAGGCAAAACACTTTCTGACTTCAAAATATACTACAAAGCAACAGTAACCAAAACAGCACAGTGCTGGCATAAAACCAGACAAACAGACCAGTGTAACAGAATAGAGAGCCCAGAAACAAACCCACATGCCAACATAGGTGCCAAGAATATACAGCGGGGAAAGGACAGTCTCTTCAATAAATGGTACTAGGAAAATTGGATATCCACATGCAGAAGATTGTAACTAGACCCTATCTCTCACCATACACAGAAATCAACTCAAAATGGATTAAAGACTTAAATTTAAGATCCAAAACTATGAAACTACTAGAAGAAAATATAGGGAGAACACTTCATTAAATTGGGCTGAGCAAGGCTTTCTTGAACAAGATTCAGAGGAACAGGAAACAAAAGCAAACATAGAAAAAATGGATTACATGAAACTAAAAAGCTTCTGCAAAGCAAAGAAAATGATCAACAAAGTGAAGAGACAACCTACAGAATGGGTGCACAAGTATTTGCAAACTATGCATCTGACAAGGGACCAATATCAAGAATACATGAGGAACTCAAACCACTCAACAGCAAGAAAAATAATCCAATTTAAAAATAGGCAAAAGACCTGAAAAGAAATTTCTTAAAGAAATTTGAAACTGAGTCACATAAGAGGGAAAACTCTGTGATAGAGTTCTAGGAGTTACCTGGACAGTATCTGGGCAGGAGGCCTTTCCTGTCCATCTTTGGGCCCTGGATCATCACACTCCAGCCAACTGAACTAACCGGCCAGCCCCTGAGCAAACATTTCTCAAAAGAAAACATACAAATGGCCAACAAGTAAATGAAAAAATGCTAAAAATCACTAATCATCAGGGAAATTAAAATTAAAACCACAATAAGATATTTCACCCCAGTTAGAATGGCTATTCCTAATAAGACAGAAAATAAATTCTGGCGAGGGTGTGAAGAAAAAGGAATCCTCCTACACTGTTGGTGGGAATGTAAATTGGTACAGCCATTGTGGAAAACAGCATGGAGGTTCCTCAGAGAACTAAAAATAGATCTACCTATGACCCAGTTATCTCGCCACTGGGTACATACCCAAAGGAAATGAAATCAATATATTGAAGAGACACCTGCATACCGAAGTTCATCGCAATAGCTAAGAGATGGAATCAAGCCCATCAACAGGTGAATGGATAAAAAAACTGTGGTTTATAAACACAATGGAATACTATTCAGCTAGAAAAAGAAATTACATCCTGTCATTTGCAGCAACATGGATGGAACTGGAAACCATCATGTTAAGTCAGTCAGGCACAGAAAGATAAATACTGCATGATCTCACTCATATGTGGAATCTAAAAGAAAAAAGTGGCTCTCATAGAAGTAGATAGTAGAATAATGATTATCACAGGCTGGGAGGAGTGAGGGGGTAAGAGAGGAGGAGAAATGGTGGAATAATGGGTACAAAACCATGCTACCTACCTGCTACCTACCTTAAATGAATCATTGTGCAATATATTCATGTACTGAAACATACTATACCCCGCAAAAATGTACAAGTAAATGTTAAAAATATAAAATAAAATAAAAGTAGTTTAGATACAGCAAAAGGCAGGATTAATGAACTCAAAGACAGAGCAATAGAAAACTATATTGTTACATGTATCAGAGCTACTTAATAATGCAGTTATCAAATCTGTACTATGAGATTGTAACTATGAATTCTGAAGCCTTCTTTATATTATTTATAGTAATTAACTCCTCTAAGGTTTATGGTGAATCTATTCAACAAGTTCCAACAAATCTAAAACTGGGAGGGTAACTCATACGTGTCCTATAGAAATAAACATGTTTAATTTTTTAAAAAAGTTTGCAAAGGGCCGGCCCCGTGGCTCACTCGGGAGAGTGTGGCGCTGGTAGTGCCGAGGCCGCGGGTTCGGATCGTATATAGGGATGGCCGGTGCGCTCACTGGCTGAGCATGGTGCGGACAACACCGTGCTGAGGGTCGCAATCCCCTTACCAATCAAAAAAAAAAAAAAAAGGTTGCAAAAACTGATTACAGGAAATTTAGTCTGAATCGGCAATCCCTAAATTTATTTTACAGTAGTTATTGCTACTGTAAAAACCTGTAATTATCACTTTCAAAAACCTACACTTAGACTTCTGACTTAAAAAGCTATAGCGCTAGGTTCACAAAAAGAAAAAATTAGATATCATGTACCTCCTGGTGGAAGACTATAATACCAACTATGAAGTAGTTTTACCCAAAAAAATCTAACGAGAATCAGATTAAGCCTCTAGATTCAACTATCAATTTAAAGGAAATATATATAACAATGGAACACATTAAATTACATTATGGTGATACACTCAGCAAAATGCAAATGACAGGAAAGCCCACAGGAAAAAAACACAAGATTTATTCAATAAATAAACTGCAAAAAACCAGTTTGATAGACAAAGCTCCTCTTTGGTTTGTGACTCCTATGGGGCATTCTTTCAAAAAACATTTACTGAGAAACTACTATGTGCTTGGGTAGTACTAAGAGAAGCTGGACATCTCGAGGACACCCTAGCTAACTGTTTTCATATCCAAACATTTTAGAAAAAGGTACATTGGCTTGTTCATATTAACCAACTGCTGAAATTTCCCTTTGGCTGAAATGAAGACCAGAGTTGGCTAAAACAAAAAACACCTTGTTATTCTAACACGGTAATAGTGATACTGGAACAAAATTAATTCAATTTATAAGCGAATTATTTTACATGAGACTATTAACTCTACTAAATAGTTTTGTTTAAGTGATTTTAAAAAGTCCATTAGAGAAAATTTCAAAAGTACACAAAAGTGAAGAGGATAGCACAACGAGCATCCACTTACCATCACCCAGCTTCCACAATTAACTCACGGCCTGTCTTGTTTCATATAAGCCTCTACCCTCTACCCCCTTCCTATGCCCTCATTGAATTATTTTGAAGGAAATCACAGATGTTATGCCATCTCATCCATAATATATTAGTATTATTCTTTAAAAAATAAGGACTATTTTAAAAACTATACCCACAATACCATTATTAACTTGCTGGTGTTTTGATTCACAAGAGCTTAACCTAGGTTAGTTTATTCATTTGTTAAATCTATCAGCCTCAATTCCTGTGTGCAGATTACTGGCTCCTGGCAGCTATGTTTCCCTGGTATGTATCATTTCCCATCTGGCCACAGTTACTGGACAAAGCCTGACTGAAGCAGAGTAATTCTCTTGGAGTTTGAATCCAAAGAGAGAATTTAGCTTATTTTAGTTTGTCTCTCTCCTTAACCCCTGCTCCTGGGTGGCTAGTCCTATAAATTCTGAAATAGTCAGTGTCATGCTTTCTAATATTTAGACTGGAGGAGGAGAGTAGATCAGTCTACAGAGAGAAAAAATGAGGCAGTTGCCTATAAAGAAATAAAGCCCGCAGACTAAGAACCCTCACATTGTCCTAGTTTCTGTTCCTGCCCATTTCCGGCAATTCATAGCATCCTTGCCCTTGTATCTTTTCTGTGTAAGCTACCTTGAGTGAGTTTCTATGACTTGCAACAAGGGGCTCTTAACTAATGCAGAGTACTCAGGAGAGGCTGGGGATAGAAAGTGTTTAGAACTGTCAGTACATACATGATAATTTACATCACCTGGGAGAAGATACAGAATGAGGAAGGAAGAGGCAAAGGACAAAAATAGTTCAATTTAATCCTTTTAGAGTTAACATATAGCAGACATTTCTAGAAACATGATACATCCCAGTTAGAAATTCTGCAGTTAAGATGGCTTGGTACTATTTATAAATAAGCAGTATCTTTCCAAGAAGTTATATTTAAAAGTAACAGTTTTGAAATACAATTTTTATATTTATAGACTTAAGATGGCCTTTTGCAATAGTTTCCCTTTTCAACACTTTTATTAACTTCAATGTCCATCAGCAAAAAGTTAACTGTCTTATTCAGGACCTCTAAAAATAGGGGGTTAGTTAATACTAAAGGGATAATAATACAGAATTGAATTCCGATACAGTGAGCAGGTTTAATTTTATATACATCTTCATAGAAAAGATGGAAGTTACTAAAAAGTAGAAGGAAAAAAATGATCTATAATTCTATCACCCAAAGATAGTTAATCAATACTGGTAACACTTGGTCCTTCTACATTCATTTTTTTTTTTTTTGTCCTTTTTTTTTTTTTTTTTTGAGACCAGCCGCACTGCGCTCAGCCAGTGAGCGCCGGCCATCCCTATATAGGATCCGAACCCGCGGCGGGAGCGCTACTGCGCTCCCAGCGCCGCACTCTCCTGAGTGCGCCATGGGCTCGGCCCTACATTCATTTTTTAAATACACTGTTATGATTAAATTTTATTCACAATTTGGTACTCTTATAGTCACTCTCAAATTTTTAGCTTCTAAAATCAGACTCGGCATTGAAGTGTTCACTTGTTTAAGAGTTTCTTTTTTTGAAGTGTGGTTGGAATGTATTCATTTTAAAGCACAAACAACAGCATATTCAAATTACTGGGGGCAATTAAAAATACCACTGTAAGCTCAAGTTGATCATCATTTAGGCAAAGAGTTCGATTAACTTGTAGACTCCTATTTTAATACTATGCCGATTAAACATTTATAATTTCATTATTTAATTTATAAGTATGTATATAATACAGATACACAGATGCACACACAAGCACATAAACATATGGCCTCTCTTTTCCTCCCTGCTTGCAATGAGAGAAACTGCCCTGATCACAAGCCTAGAAGAAGCAACTTTTCAGTCCATCTGATCCTGTTCTCTTTTCCAGTTGGCTCGATTATTCATTTATTCATTCATGCAATAAGTATTTATTGCACAACTACTGTGGCAGAAAAGTGTGTTCTTATAGAATTCTCAGTCTAATGGTAGACCTGAAGTTGAGTAGGAGCCAGTCTGACGAAGAGTACAATCCCAGTACAGGAAACAGCATCCACGAAGGCCCTGATGCACGAAAGAGCTTAGAACATTCGAGGAAGTGAATGAAGGCCAGTGACAGGAAAGTGGCATGGGATGAGGCTGAACAGCTATTAGAACACTCACTACATGCCAGGCACTATGCTAAGTGCCTTATGTGTATTAACTCATTCAACCCTCACAACAACCCTATGAGTTAGTACTATTATCATCTGTTTTACAAACCAGGAAATTGAAGCGCAGAGCAATTGAATAATTTGCCCACAACCACACTGCTTGCTACTGGCAGAACATGTTCTAAGGAACACAGAGACATGATGAAAATAATATTAAAAGAACAAAACAATAGCTTAATTTGAATCTATCATCTTTTTTTCCCTTGTAAGTATAAACTCAATACAAAGAAAAACATATAGTAGCTAATTCATGTAATGGTCAGTGTATTCTGATGTAACAGAAGGCAAAGCAATATCTGCTCCACTAAGCATACAAATTTGTTACCTCCTACCATCTTATTTACAACTCCCTTTGCCTAAGACATGAATCACAGTAATATTCCACTTCTCATGATTACAAGTAAGGCATTGTGCTGTACGAAAGAAAAGTTACCCATTAAAAATAAATACCAAGTAATTTCAAAATCATAAAAAATAGGAAGAGGCAAATAATAATAACGAATAAAAAGTGAAAAAAAAATACTGCCAATTCTTCACCTACAAAAGTTAAATCTTTAACTGAATATGTCAAGAAATTTAATTCAACTTAGATCAGTTTTAAAACACATTTACGGAATGCTAATATGCCAGACACTAGATGCTGGGAATATAAAGCTGAATGAAAGATACAGTCCCTGCCTCAGTGATTTCACTGTCTAACGGGGTCAGGCAGACATGTACGTACGCAATTATCGTAAAAGCAATAAAAGGAATGCTAACTGGAGGAGGGAAAAAAGATGGACAGGAAACATCTCAGAGAAGTTACATTTGAGGTATATTGAAGGATTCATAGGAATCTGCAAGGCTGATCAAATCAAAAAAAGAATTATAAACAAAGAGAATAACATATGCAAAGTTATGAAAGAACATATTATGTTCATTGTGGCTGAGGTATAGGGTACATAACCTATACTTCCTGAGTAGCTGGTAATGAGGTGGCAAATTGCTGTGAATGACATGCTAAGGAGTTTGGACTTTACCTAGGTAACAGGGAACCACTGAAGGATTTTGTAAGGAATGTGATATAACAGATTTGTTTTATAGAACAAATACTCTAACATTAATATGAAAAAGGGATGAAACAGGAAAGTTATACCCTTGTACACAAGAACTAAATTAGTGGCTGAATGCAAGAAAGAGCAAACAACGTTCAAAGGTCTCTGATAGAACCTGGAAATACATATGTATCTGAGCATATATACACAATCACAACGAACTCATAAATCCAACGGATTAAATGGTGATTATGGCTCTGCAAAAGGATTCTTCATTTTTAATCAGAAATAGTTGCAATAAGGTTCCCTTTCATAATGAACTCTTTTAGTGAGTGTAAAATTATCCAACTTTAAAAAATTTTTTATTCGTAACTTTTTGAAATTTTTGTTATATAACTTTTTAGAACCACTTTATTACAAAGCTAGATATATTTCTGGCACTATCGTGAAATCCAAATAAGATAGCTAAAAATTTAAATTTTAAGAAAACAACCATTAGTAATTCAATATCGAAACCATCTAAGAATCTTTGAATTTGATTTCTGATCTCTACAGTTTCTAAAGCAAATGTTTGGGTTTTATGCTATCTTTTGTGCAAGTCGTTCTTGTTTCATTTGATCATTTTTTAACCTAACCACTTGTGGAAGGTTTAAAGAATACCATGCAACAAAAGTTAAAATTTAGGAAGTTTTGTTATTATCGGTTATGTCAAATTTTGAGTAGGATACATGTTTTAAAAATGCAAATATAGCAGAGTACAGATCTGACTTTACTTGTATAAACTCTGTCAAAGTAAATATATCTGCATACAGAAATCAGGAATACAATAAATGAGGCTGAAATTTTAAGAAAAAAAAATCTTTCTTCATTTCAGTGTTATTAATATTGATAGCCACTTACTGAGAGCCCACTATTTGCCACTTAATGTAAATTCTCCCTGATGCATCCAAAGACCCTTAGAAAACTGAGCCTCAGAGGTTAAATGGTTGACTAAGGTTACACAGATTGTAAGTAACAGAACTGGGATTCAAATCCAGGTCAGCATGGCTCCAATGGTTAAAACAATTCACTTCTATGCTAACAATATATAATACTGAAATATTAAACCAAATTTCCCCAAGTCTCTTTGCTTCTTTAATCTGCTGAAAGATAACTGGTCTAGTGTATATTTGTCTCTTATCACCTTTCTAGCACTGAAATAATAGTTCTTTGAAGCACTACTAAGCCTCTATGTCTGAAACCTATGCTTCATGAAGTCTATGCTTATTGAAGTCTATAGTTCAACTGTTTTGAATAGTACACAACAGAAACATTCTTATACGGAAGTCTAGATGAATACTTTTTCAGAGAGGTTTTAGTACTATGTGCTACATAAAACTACCAACTACTTTCCTTTCAGTGCTACTTAGAGGTAATCTCCATGGAAAGGTTAAAAAGCCAAGGGAAGCACATATTGCATATTAAATGCTCAAAGTCAGCCTATAAAAAATAAAGCAATGGATTAAAATGGGAGCTCTCTAAATATCTGATTAAATATCAGGTGGTAACATCAGATTCATTTTTTTTTTTTTTTTTGGCAACTGGTCAATACAGGAATCTGAACCCTTGATCTTGGTGTTAAAGATACCATGCTATAACCAAGTGAGCTAACTAGCCAGACTTAACATCAGTTTCAAGTATGAATTCCTTACTGGTGAAGGAAAAACTGATTCCAATGAACAAAAATTCTGTTCCAGCAGCTCTGCAAAATTTCACAGCTCATCTACATTCTCTTAAAGCTTCACTGATGATACTTGTTTGGAAAGGACCAAGAGCCAATTTTAATAAAGAAATTCTTTATATCTGTTTAGGACAATTGTAAGTGGCCACTCATCCTGGCGTCAAAGTAACTAGCATTAAAAATACATTCTCTTAAAGCTTCACTGATGATACTTGTTTGGAAAGGACCAAGAGCCAATTTTAATAAAGAAATTCTTTATGTCTGTTTAGGACAATTGTAAGTGGCCACTCATCCTGGCGTCAAAGTAACTAGCATTAAAAATCAAAGGCTTCTTGCGTGAATCTAGAATACAAGCTTGTTTGGATTCTATGTCATGGAACCACAGAGAGAAATCAGTAAGTCAACTTTCACTGAATTTATTTATACCTATCATTTCCTTTGGGGAAAATTCATTTTACATTCTGCTGGTAAAATAAGAAACTCAAAACTGGATGGCTTTTATTGTTGTTATTAACTCTTTAAGCCAGCAGCCATAGAGCTGTAGCTAATTCAGCCATATTGCTGGTTCAAAAGGGAACTTAATTTAACTTAAGGCAAAGGCATTTCTAAAATCAATCAACAGGAAAGGAAGATTAACTGCTATTATGATGTTGCTCCTGAAGCCAGGAACTAGAAAATTCAGATGAATTATGATAATGAGAATACCTCAAAAGAAGAGAAAAGCTACCAGCTACTTTTTGTTCTTTACTAGCCCCACAATAAAGTTTTTTTCTTTCACTTCCCACTCATCCTCTTGCGTTAAACTGTTTTATTATTAATATCAATGAAATGCTGTGAGCAGTTTAGAGAGCAGCTGCATGTGTTCACAGAATCACAGTTTCTCGGGGCTGGAAGGAGATCCAATAGCCATCTAATGCAACCACCTATCCAAGGACTATGCTTCTTTTATCATATCTCTCCTAAGTGGCCATGGCTGGAACACTGGCTACCTATCACAGCAGTCCACTGCTTCTTTGGATGGCTCTCTTAGACAGTTCTCACCCAGTGAATTGAAGTCTCACTGTTGCTTCCACCTTGTTGTGTTTCTAAGGGTCATGTAAATCTAAGCTCTCTTTCATATGAAGTCCTTTGAGCATCTGAAGAGTGACCCCCCTCACTAGCTATCTCTATTACTTAAAATGTTACTAACATGAAATGCTATTGAGTTCCCTGCCTATGTTGGGCAAGCTACAACAAATTTAATTTCCATGTACACCTAAAATTATTGTAATTTTTAAAAATAAAAGTTAAAACACTGAGTTACCTAAACATATTGGTTACCAACTTTAAATCAGATGAGGTGATGCTCAAGTACAGCAAAATGTTCCTTACAAATTTATATATTTATACTAAAACTCAATAAATTCAGACAAGAATATTTTAATACTATTTGAATTAATTGCCCTTAATTGTCCCTAATGTATAACAGTCAAATGTTCACACAGAAGACTACGTGCTAACTAAAAATTTTAATAAACATTTAAAATACCTTCCTACAAAGTTTTAGAGCTTTGTTCTGTAGTGTATTTGAAAAACGGGATGATTTATAAATTCTCAAGTTATACAGATGATGATTACTCTTCCATAACTGAGAACTTTCCCCCAAAGTCAAACAAAAAAAGTAAAAAACTATAAACTTTCCAGCCAAAGTAAAAAACTCTGAATTTTAAAGGTATTTTAGGCATATGATTTCAATAAGGTCCTGAGGTAGACTGAATAATCTATTTCAAGATTCTCACCTTTAATATCAGTAGGAACTACCTACGACATTTCATACATGCTTATATTATTCAGTGGTTCACAAAATACTCAACTGAAGTTAACATCTAAATTACACTGACAAATCATTAAACATTCATGCACACTTACCCAAGACTCATGGTATAAAACTGTTAGTAGATACATTGCATAATCATAATTCTGTCTCTTTAATGGGCACCTTTAAAAGAGAAAGAGGAGGGAAGTCAAAATTCTAAAAACTAAATATACAGAATAATTTGCAAACTATACAATACACTAAACACGGAAGATAACATTTCCAGGTATTCCTTCTCTGCTTTAAAATGTGTTTTTCTTAGAATAAGAATGGTCTATGTAGTTCATTACTTGAGGATATTGAACACTGGTGTTATTTTTATCTTTATTTAGAATATCTCCTTGCTTTCATCATTAATGGAGTTATTTGTATATAATAATAGCTTTATGCTATTTTAATATGATTGTGTCCAATCCAAGTTCCCTTCACCACCTCAGCACTAAGAATCTGCTGTACAGCATGACTATATCTGATGAGTTCATTTAAAAAAGAGGTAATAGATGCTAACCTGAACGTTCATCTTGATTTTCCCCAGAGCTGATTTTTTAAAAAATGAGCTACACTAAATAATGCTGTATTGTTGCTGCTATATTTAAAATGAAACTAATAACCTAAATTAGGCAAAACTTTTACATACATGTTAAGCTTTTAGGGTAATAAAATAATATACAAAACAATTACTTCCAACTTCTTTAAATATAAAATAAAACCATCATATAACAAATGACTTCAGCTATACCCTGCTTACTCTATACATACATTTATTTAATAGTAGTTTACTTTAAAGAGTTGTTACTATAAAACATATATACACACTAATACTTGTAAACCTAGGAAAAAAACATTGGATACTTACAGAATTTCAAACAATAACATTTTAAAGGTATTTTTTAAGTTGCACAAACTCAAAATGCAATATTATCGTACATTGTCTAGAGACAGTAAAAGAACTATTTCCTAATATATTTCAAATCTATTTTCCCCCATATGGTAATAATCAAGCACTGTATTTCCCAAGCCTTCTCTGCCTCCACACTGTTGCCATCTCTGCATGTGGGTCCTGTTCCTTCTTCCCACCACTAAGAATCATGATATAAGCCTTAATTGATATTGACACCTCCAAATGCTTTGAAACTGGGATAGGAGAGAAAAGATCTGCCCACTCACTTTTCTCTGAAGGCAGGTTTTTAGTATTTTGAGATAATTTAGACACAGCCCAAGTATAATTCTAAAAATAAAACAAGCATTTAGTAAAAACATACCAACAACCTTTTTTTACCTCAAATGAAAATGACCTAATTTATAAAAATTCATATACGATAAACTTAATACTCCTTTTACAAACTTCTACTCTGACTCTGAAATTCTGCTTATTTACAAAAGTGTCTTGATAAATTTCCACATATGTAATTTAATACTTTTAATTTTGAACTATAAGATTTTTACATACTTTGCCTTTGTAAAAACCTGTTTAATCCTTCATCACCAGCAAATCATATTTCTGTCTTCTTCTAACATCTCCCTGAGATTTATACACACAGATATATTAAAATCAAGATTAAAAATAATGATAACTTAGCTAAGCAAGCCTCTCTATGTACATAAAGATCACAGCAACAGCAGGCTAGTGGGAAGATATCATAAATATGAATTAGACAACTTCTCTGACATAATAAGTTGACATAAAAGGCTTCCCCTATCTTCAAGGTAATTTTTTAAAAAAGGACTGCCAGGCGATTGGAAGACGATAAAGAAATGCACAATGACTGGTCTGCTGAACTTTTGTTTACCTATCTGTTTTGATGGTAAGTACATCTGTGGTCTTGCAGTATCGCTCTCCTACAAGTTTAATAAATTTCTTCTTTGCGTGATCATCTAAATTCAAACTGGAAAGTTTAACCTTAAAAATACCAAAAAAAAATTATTTGAAAAAATTACTTCATATACTTCATTTAATTTTAAAAAGTAGCAATGTTATGATGTTAACATTAAACCCACTAAAAAGAAAACTTTCAAACTCCTTTCTATATGGAGGTAGCAGTTACTTTCTTAAATAAATGAAATTATGCTGCTTATAAGTACCACTAAAAAATTAAACTCAATTACTGTCAGTAAAACTGGAATACAGAAATAAATGAATAAAACATAAGGCTGTAAGAATTTTTTTACCATGTAATTATGAGACCTATATCATTGCAATTAGCTTGGGGACATTTATTTTTAAAAGCTATAGCTATTTCATGGAGGCTGGACTATAGCATCGGAGAAGAATAAAAACATCTGAAATAATTCAGCTCAACATTTTTTAAAATGTTAAACTAATTCCACAGACGGCAAAAAGATTTTTTTTTTTTTTTGGCAAGTCAAATGAAGCAGTGGGAAAGCATTTTTTTAAAAAAGCTATTTCTGTTGAATACATTTAGAAAATACTGAGTTCAACTGGGTTCTTTACGGCAGTATTTCTTAGAACAGGCAATATGCTAAAAAAGCACCTTGATATTTCAAGATGGAAGGTAGGTATGTAATGATTTTCAAATTTGTTTGACCTCACTACTTTTCAAGGAACAGTTCACAGAATTAGTCTTCCTTAAGAAATATTCTGGGAAATGCTGGACTAAATAAACACACTTTTTAATTTGCAGAGATTTATGGCATGGGCTGAAAGTATTATCTACAGATGAATGGATTTGACATAGGAAAACAGGTTACATTAGACTATAAAATACAGTTAAATAAGGTAAAGCATAGATTAATTTTCCATGGAGAGCATTAAGAATAAGAAAGAGTTGTAACTGCATGAAGAGGAAAAATGCTAAACAGGATTTTGAAATCCCATATGGTCCTTCTCTCTAGCTTCAGAAACCTTGCACTTTCCTCAAGACACCACAGCATAGTAGCCTATTTATTTTCCCATTTTTCCCACTGAATTGCAAACCCATGAGGGCAAGAATGATGTCCACCTTGTTCTTGGCAATGTCCTAGCACTTAAAAAGCATGCAACACTATTTGCTGAATAAATACATACATTTTAAAAGGGAGGATATATATATATTTCTTAAAGCACCGTGAATTTTATTTGAACTAGAAAAAAGAGAAAAAGAACTCAAATTGTACAAATATTGAGTATTAAGGATCAATCCAATAGAATGTTCATAAGTTGCAGACAATGTGAATTACCAGAGTCTTCTGGAGTAGAGGTTATCAACAACCAGATTATCAGCTTAATAAGTAAAATAAGCCAACTATAAGAAAATAATAAAATGTAGCTACACTATGATTCTAGTTAGGCAAATATATGCACATATGTATGTACACAGAGACAGAAAGAAAAGTAAATTGTTTTTACATTAGGATAGTGAGAATGTGGTGATTTTTCCTTTTAAAACTCCCTCCATGGCTAGCTGGTTAGCTCACTTGGTAAAGCATCATGCTGATAACAAGATCAAGGGTTTGGATCCCCATACTGGCCAGAGGCCAAAATAAAAACTCCTTTCAATAAAATCGTAACAATGTTAAACCACAAGTTAAAAAATTATTTAAACTTAAGTGTTCTAGCTTTTTATGTAAGACGTGGTCAAAAATAAAAAGTGGCAGCAATGCTGATCATTACTGTAACTGCTTTAAAACTCATATTCATATTAATATTTTAATGTTCAAAAACTAGATACAATTTATGCCAGAAATCATAAATAGTTCAGAAACAGTTGTGTGGTACACTCACGCCACCTGCTAGCACTCAATGGCACTGCAAAAGTGGAGTCTTTACCTGGACTAACAGTCTGACTTCAAGTTTGAATGGCATTCATTGTCTCTCCTTTACCAAAATTCAAAAGAATCCTTAGACTTTTTCTCTCAAGTTGTTATATTTCAACAAATTGATATTGCACTATTAACATTATCCCCCAAATAATATTAATATTCCAAATCATAGGAGGTTGTGCTTTTATGTGTGTATCTTCAAATGCTTATATTTTAACACAGAAAGAGCTACATAAATTGAGAAATGTCTAAATATATAAAATATTTTTTCTATATGCAAGTATGGTGCGGTTAAAGAACACTGGCTATTACACATAAAACAAGAATTAGTTTTTATTTCTAAATTTGCCACTTGCTATGTGACCTTAAATCATTTCATCTCCTTGAAACTGAGTTTCTTCAAAACCACTTAATTCACGGATTTTTATCAGGAATAAATGAGTAAAAGTAAAATCTACACAAAGTTTAAAGTAAAGACCTACATAAACATAAGTTTTTATTTCTACTTGTATGACTATCAAGAAAAACACTGTACTACCTTTCTTTCTCCGAATTTAAAAATTCAAATATCTCTACATAGTATTTTATATTTGATTACCCTCAAAATATTGGTTTAATCATGCTGGACTGTACATACTTTAGTCCCACTGTTTTATTTACTTTTACTCTTAAACTACAGGACATCATCCAGGACACCACCACTGAGCCTCGACAGTCAGAAAGTAGAGTGAAAAGAGTCCAGAAAGGCAGACATGAGCCAGGCAGAGGGGATATAGGGAGCAAAGAAGGTACCACATGGTGGCACAAGACACAAAAAAGAGACAACAGAAAGCATGATATAAGTGATACCTGGTGGCATACTTCAAATAAAGCAATGAAATTATTTTTGTGTGAAATAAAATATGCAAACCTAGAACCAGCAGAGACTTTAGATATCTATTCTAGTACTGCAGACTAGGCCCACAAAAAGTGAGGCATAGAACATGAATTAGAATCTAGGTTCCCTGGGCCGGCCTGGTGGCGCACTGCTACAGTGCGCCGCTTGGGAGCGTGGCGGCGCTCCCGCCGAGGGTTCGGATCCCACATACAGACCGGTTCCCGCTCACTGGCTGAGCAAGGGGCGGGCGCAGCACCGAGGGTTGCGATCCCATTGCCGGTCCCGGTCCGGTATGGGCGCGACACTGAGGGTTGTGGTCCGTTGCCGGACACGAAAAAAGACAAAAAAAGGAAGAAAAAAAAAAAAAAAAAGAATCTAGGTTCCCTGACTGTGAGTTCAGAGACTTATCATCACACAATATAAAGCTCAACAACTGTTGTTACTGTTATCATTATTATGAAAAATAGGTAACATTTAAGAAGTTCTTAAAAGTATATCAGGAATTACTCCATAAGCACTTTATATATTAACCTGTGGAATGATGTAAGCCTGGTGAAATTTTAAGTTCTTTTTCTTTTTTTCTTTTGTTTACATGAATTTTCTAAATTTTATATAGTAAACATGTATTATCTTTTGTGATTCTACTATATTTTCAATCTAAAAACATAAATATATTGTTTTGACATTTAAACTATTCTATGGAATAAAAAAAGGCTGGAAAGCTTCATAAATTCATTTCAAAAGATGGTACAACCTTGATACCAAAACTTAGCAAAAAAAGAAAATTACAAATCAATCATAGGTTTATCATTGAAGAAAATTCTAGAGAGTAAAGTCTGTCTATTTGTTAGCACATAATGTAAAAATGGTTGCATAGATTTTCAACACATTTTTCAGTATACTTAGAATGTTCTGTCTTAAAATACAGGGTACACAGAGTACAAAAATGAAATTTTTGTGGGTCCTAGAAGGCACCTCAAAGAGGTGGGCAGTCATCCTCTATATGAATCAAAAGTACATTAATCAGGGCTCCTTGGGGAAATGGCTGATTCTAGGACTGGAACAGGGAATACATGAGCCCAGATCATTTTATAGTGCCAGAAAATAAGGAAGTGTTTAAAAAACAAATAAGGGGGGGTATGGCAAAGGAACAGAAGAGCCAATTGAAAGACTTTCCATTGGCTAAAGTTGGAATAACTTGAGCAACAAAATAAATAACATATTACTGGATTATAACCCAAAGTATAAAATAAATAACCAGGAGTCCATACTAGCATACATAAATGATTAAATAAATAAATAAATAAATGGGATAGAATAGACAAATCTTTCATACAAAGAATTACAAATAATTTATGTGATACTTATCCCTCAAGGGGGTTCAGCATAACTCCTGACTCCTTTAACTGGGCTTTGCATAAAGACTTCCTTCTAAAGAGTACCGTATAGGAAGGAGGGGGAAAAAGAGTAATTTCACAGTGGAGAAAACTGACAAATACTACCTCAACCAAGTGATCAAGGTTAGCATTATAAGTGACAAGTCATGTTCATAGCCTATACCCCTGATATGATATAATGAGAATGGCACTTTACTTCCCCCAAACACATAACAAATTGAAGGACAGTCTACAAAATATATAACTAGTATGTCTCAAAACTGTCAATGTCATCAACAACAAGTAAAGTCTGAGAAACATCACAGCCTAACATCTTAGAGCCTAAAGAGACATGATGACTAAATGTATATTGAAGGACAGTCTACAAAATATATAACTAGTATGTCTCAAAACTGTCAATGTCATCAACAACAAGTGAAGTCTGAGAAACATCACAGCCTAACATCTTAGAGCCTAAAGAGACATGATGACTAAATGTAATGAGGTACCCTAGACGGGATTCTGGAAGAGAGAAAGGACATAAGGCAAAAACTAAGGAAATCTGAATAAAGTATGGACTTTAATAACAATGTATCAATATTGATTCATTAGTTGTGACAAATGTACCACAATATAATGTAAGATGTTAACAATAGGAGAAACTGGATATGAAATATATGGGAACTCTCTGTAGTATTCTTGAAAATTTTCTGTAAATTTAAAACTATTCTAAAGTAGTTTAGTTAAGAAACAGTACATCAGGTAACTGCTGCATGACTGCTTTGTGAAAAAGATAATACCATGTGTATCAAGACTTCCTTGACAATAGAAACAGTGATTTCAAATACTAAATTAGAAGTTACTAGGGCAGACCCTTGGAAATGCAATGGCATGTGGCATACTCCAAGTGAGTGTAAGAGCAGTGACTTGTTTCTCCAAAGCAATATGGGATTTCGACTAATAATTGTAAATAAAATACTAGCAAAGCAATCAGCAGTAGAGTGAAAAGAATGATATACCAGGAACTGAATCAGGGTTCAGAAATGCTTCTGTATTGAGAAACCTATTAATGTAATTCATTACTTCAATAATGCAAACAAGATCATTTCAAAAAATGCTAGTAAACCCGGACTAGGATACAAAAATAAAGATGATTATCTCAAACTGAAATCCTACCTCATACTAAACACTAGAGGCACAGCCATAAATTATGGAACAGCATAAAGACTAACAAATATCATTTTAGAAATTTTATCTAAAGCAAAAGACAAAAAAATAAGCTATAGATATTTAAAAAGGGAAATTAGAACTACATCATTTATCAACTACTTCCTGAGAAATTTCTGAAAGAATCAACTGAAAATTCCTAACATCTAGACTTTGGTCTCTAATATCATTGTCCACTAGCACGTATCAGGGCTCCTTGGAGAAATAATTGATTCCAGGTCTGGGATAAGGAATACATAAAGTGAGCCTGGGCCATCTTGTTGTGCCAGAATACAGGGAAACTTTCAAAAGCTAATGGAATTATAACAAAAGAACCAACTTAATAGCTCTCCCACTGGCCAAAGTTAAGACACATTTTGAGTATCAAAAAGAATGATTTTACTTTATCAAAACTTACTGAATATATCAACCCACAGATGACTCGTTCAAGGGAAAAGTAAAACAACAACAAAAAACACAACTTTATAATGGAACGATCAGGTTTTTAGGCTCTTAACCAAGTACTCAATTTTAGCATACTACGAATGAGGAAACTAGACTTTTATGTGTCCCCTGATGCAATATAAAATATGTAGCAACATCTATAAAGTATTCTTGTAAAAAAATTTAACTGGAATCTAATCAGTCTTTTAAACCTAACATCCAATTTATATGAAATAACAGGAGATAGAGAAATAGGGTAAATGACATCAAGACACAGTCAAACATATTCAGAAGGTAGGAAATGCTACAGGATACTTGTCTCTTTAACAAGTTGAATTCATTGGGGGGGAGGGGAGATCATTTGCTTCTCCGAATGACATAAGAGACATCACAACTGAATGCAATGGTCTTTGAGTGGATTCTGGCTTAAACAAAAGAACTACAAAAGCATTTTAGTAAGACAATTAGGGAAATTTGAGTGTGGAGTAGGTATTTTAGATGATATTAGGGAACTATTGATAATTCTAGATGTGAATTAATAGTATTAGATGTGTTAATATATTGAAATTAGATGTATCAATAGTATTGAAATTAAGTAGGAAAATCTCCTTAGCTTTTAGGTAACACTCTAAAGTATTTTAGTGTGAAATGTCAGGTCTCAGTAATTTTAAAGTACTTAAACTAAATGTGTGTGTGTGTGCATGTGTATGAAGCAAATGTGCGAAAATATTAATTACTAAATCAAGGTGCCATGTGTATGTGTGTTTATTATACTATTCTCTAACTCTCTGTACATTTGAAATTTTTCATAATAAGATGTTCAGAGAAGAGAATTTAGTAAATTTTACTTGATCTAAACTTACTGAATATATCGAGTGAAAAGTTAAAAGATAACTACACGATTTTCAACAAGGGTGTCAAGACAATTCAGTGGGGGAAATGAATAGCCTTTACAACAAATGGTGCTAGGACAACAGGCAAAAGAATGAAGTTGGACCTACCTCACACACACATAATCATTAACTAAAAATGGATCATAGACCTAAATGCAAGAGTTAAAACTACAAAACCCTTAAAAGAAAACATAAGAGTTTCATGATATCAAATTAGAAAATGGTTTCTTAGATATGACACCAAAAGCATGAGACAAAAGAAAAAATACATAACTTGGACTTTATCAAAATTAAAACCTTTGTATTTAAAAAAGGACACCATTAAGAAAGTCAGACGACAAATCACAGAATGACAATATTTACAAATCATATATCTGATAAAGGACTGATATCCTGAATATATAAAAACACAATTCAACAGTAAAAAGATAACTCAACTAAAAAATGGGCAAAAGATTTGAATAGACATTTCTTCAAAGAAGATATACAAATAGTCAATAAGCACATAAACAGATGCTCAACATCATTAGTCATTAGGGAAATGCAAATCAAAACTACAATGAGATACCACTTCACAGCCATCAGAATGACTAAAATTAAAAAGAGAGGAAATAACAATCACTGGTGATAATGTGGAGAAACTGAAACACTTAAAGTTACTGACCAAATTGTAAAATAGTATAGCAACTTTGGAAAATAGTTTGGCAGTTCCTCAAAATGTTAAACATGAGTTACCATGAGACCCAGGAATTCCACTCTTAGGTATATACCCAAGAGAACTGAAAACATATGTCCACACAAAAACCTGTACATGAATGTTCATAACAACATTATTCATAATAGTCAAAAAGCAGAAACAACCCAAATGTCTACCAACTGACGAATGGATAAATAAAATGTGGTATTATCCATAAAATAAAATATTATTTGGCAATAAAAAAGGATGAAAAACTGATACATGCTACAACAGATGGAAACATACTGAAACATATACCAATTAAAAGAATACATATTGGGCCAAGCCCGTGGCGCACTCGGGAGAGTGTGGCGCTGGGAGTGCAGCAGCGCTCCCGCTGCGAGTTCGGATCCTATATAGGGATGACCGGTGCACTCACAGCGCTCACTGGCTGAGCGCAGTGCGGCCGGTCTCAAAAAGGACAAATAAATAAATAAATAAATAAAATAAAATAAATAAAAAATATGGGGCCGGCCCGGTGGCGCACTGCTATAGTGCGCCGCTT
>NW_007726607.1:68930-85295 GCF_000696425.1 Galeopterus variegatus
CAGACCGGTTCCCGCTCACTGGCTGAGCGAGGCGCGGGAGCAGCACCGAGGGTTGCGATCTCGTTGCCGGTCCCGGTCCGGTACGGGGGCGACACTGAGGGTTGCGATCCGTTGCCAGACACGGAAAAAGACAAAAAAAAAAAAAGAAAAGAAAAGAAAAAAAATAATAATAATAAATAAATAAAAAATAAAAAAAATAAAAGAATACATATTGTATGATTCCATTTCTATAAAATGTCTACAGAAGCAGAAAGTACACTAGTGGTTGACAGGAGCTTGGGAATAGCTGACACAGGGTAACAGGGAGTGACTGCTATCAGTGTTTCTTTTTATGGTGATAAAAATTTCTGAAGTAGTGGTAATAGTTACACAACTCTGAATATACTAAAAACCGTTGAATTGACCCTTTAAAGGGTGAATTCTACAGTATGTGAATTATATCTCAATAAAGCTGTTCTAAAAAGAAATAAGAAAATAAGTGTACAAGAAACCAATGCACCATCGAAAAGGGCAAGTGACAAAAATAGGCATTTTAGAAAGGAATTAAATTCTCAACCTCACTAGTATTCAAAAACACACAACTTTTAAATATTTGGTAATTTTTTTACCTATGAAATTAATAGGTAATAATATCTAGCTTTGTAAGTGAACGGGAAAATAGGCTATCTCACAATCTGCCAGTGTTTTTTTTTTTTTTTATTTTAATATTTCCTACAGGAATTTTATAATACATATCAAAAACCTCAAAAGAGCTACATCCTTTGACCTGACAGTTCAGTTAAGAAGTTATCTTAGGAACATAATTAGACTATATACAAATATTAATCTGTAAGGATATTCATTGCAACATTTTTCTGATTAAAAAAAACTGTTAAAAAGCCTAAATTTCCTATAGTATCTATAACTTAAATAGATTATGGTGGATCTGTTATGGATTATTTGCTTGTATATCCCTCCTTAGTCTCAGAAAAAGGGCTATGTCTGAATTGATCACCATTTCACCCCCAACCTCAAACTCTTGTCTTGCCACACAATAGACCTTCATTTATATGTTATTCTACGTAGCCATTAAAAATGAAAGTAAAGAATGTTTAATAATATTGGGAAATGTTTAATTCCTACTGCTAAGTGAAAAAGAACAGAGTACCAAACATATCATCCCATTAATATATACAGAGTCTGGCTGTATATTTACTAAAATGAGCTACTGTAGTTAACGGTGGGTATTTCTGAACAGGAGAATTATAGGCAATTTTTACAGTTTAAAACTTTTATATTTTACAATTTTCTATGATAAGTAAGTATTAGCTTTATAATTACACGTACAAAATGCATTTTTGAATAATGTATTAAAATGATTCTTATTTTTTAAAAAAATCTCTTACCCTTAAGGTTACTACTCGTGCTCTGGGGTTTCGAATAGATGGTCCTGATGAAACATAATCAGCAGTGTCAATTTCAATTGGAAAATGCTTCTCACATTTCTCATCACTGTCTAATGCAGCTGGCCACTCAGTGCAGAAATCTGAAAATTAAAAAAAATGATCTCAACTATAGTTTTTCAAGTAAATTCTCATTGTAATGCATGCTATGAGACAATACCAAATTACTGAAATTACTCTGAGGTCACATAAGTAAAGGAACAGATTTTCTGCTGAACCTTACATATACATCATCATCATCTCTCATCTCTTTTCTTATTAGGTGCATCCTAATTATGGAATTTAATTAAGGGAATGATTAAGTCATTTCAGGTTTGGTGGGGAGCAATATGTCCAGTTAAAAGGGAACTGCACCTTGATAGAAGGTTATTATAGCTTTGCACATACCTGTTATGGGACAGATTAATTCCTCCATACCAAGTAAAAGAAAACAGTTCATAGTGCCCAGAGCATTATTGTTTTTGAAAAGGCAACAAATAATATCAGTTCACTCCCACATGAATGTTGCTAAAGATCAGATGAAGAGACTTGAAAGAAGCTCTACAAAAGCTCTAACAGGGAACTGAGATATGGTCAACAATCTTCCAGAAACTAAGCTGAATACAGCCTCAACTCATACCAGTACAAAAGCCTAGGTCATCCTTAAATGGATCCTTACAGTAACTCATATTTCTTCTATGTGACTTCTATGTGCCAATGGGGCTAAATGGAAAGAGGAACAGCTTTGTTCCCGTATTTGGGCAAGGCAGACTAGAGAGGAGTGGGATTGGGTCTGAGATCATGGCCACAAGATGAAGTTCCAAGCACTGTGAACATGGCTCTCATTCTATCTCCACCACAGAGGTGTAAACTCAGGCCCCAACTGTGGGGGGAAAAAAACTTACAAGAGGTAGCACCCAGCTTCCCTCAGATATTAACAACTGATTTCATCTTGCCTTTTTCTATCAAGTTACTGTGGTAGAGGGCTTTTAGCTTGGGATGAAAACTTCTGGCACTATCAGGCTCTCCTTAACGGAAACCTCATTCCTTAAATAGCTCATTCTAAGAACAGCTACAAGTATTGGTTTCGTAGGTCAAACACTTTAAACCTCATAGATCCATGCTTCCTCAAAAAAAGCATGACTGCAGGAGAGGCTGGTCTTAATCACAGGCAGATGTGGAAGCTCCTCTAGGTGATAATCTAAGGGACAGTGAGAGATACTTTGTCAATAACATTTCCCCAAGCTAACAATTTTCTTATAGTAGGTACTATATTTAGCTCCCATTTAGGCTTTGAAATTAGAGTCAGCAAAATGTTACTCTGGGTTACAAGACTCTCTGATATGTGGGACTAAATACACGTTAGCAAATTAAGTACATTTCACACCATTCCCTAAACATCCTGTTTAAAAGATCAATACTCAGTTACACTGAGGTGAAAAAAATATCTTTGCAATTAAGAACATTTTGACATTTAAAAAAAATGAACAGAGCAAGATTGAGGTTGAATTTCATTCCCATCATGGACTAATTTCAATATCCTGCACTATAAGATGTATCAATGTCAAGTGCTTTATAAGAGAGACTAGTTTTGGGGAATTTTATGAGCTCTTGGGTTTAGACTGAATCTTTTTTATTTTTATATTTTTAACTGTGAATAAGTCATTTCAATCACCAGATGATAATTACAGTTTTTAAATTAAATTACTTAAATTACATATGTTAAAAAAAACACAGCCAACTGGAAAGTACATAATAGGCTCCTATTAGCCCTTACTCATCTGATAGGTAGAGCAACAGACTAGACTTTGGAAAACCTTGGCTTTTATTTAACTTCTGCTGCTGATTATTAAAGTTGGTAAATTACCTAACTTTCCTGCACTTCAGACTTTCCATGTGCAAGTTAGATATAAAATCTGAAATGACCTACTTTGAAAGAAAATTGAGAAGAAAAATTTGAAAAGCCTTTGAATTATTTGGAAGATGCAATCTAAATCCAGAGGCTGGCAGAAGTGTAAAGGCATAACTAAGGAAAGATTAAAATACTCATTTAAGCACTATAAAATATAATGCCATTCTTCTGAATGTGCTGTATAAAACCCTCTCATTTAATGATTAGGAAGTACTGTAGAAATATTTCATTAAAATGACTAATTTCTAGATTATAAACACACAGCTTAACATGTTTAAAAAGGAGAAAATGGAATATATCACAGTGCAATGCATTTATTAAATGGCTTTAAAAAGGATCAAAAAGTGATATATGATTTGTACCAAATGGGGCAAAAATTTGTAACAGTGATCAGTTTTAGTCCAATTCCAGGCACAAATGAATATAGAAACACACTAAAGGGATAAAAAGCAACCTAATGTCCTAAAACAGAGGACCACATAAATAAAGTACATTTTTCCTATGTAGGATCTTCTTTATATCTTCTTCCTTATAATTTTTTGAATGACAAGCCCTCCCAAAAGTTCAAAATTAATCAAAATTATGTTCACTATCCTATTTCTCCTTCCAGCATAATCAGGCTACCTGTGAAATGTTTCTAGGTTTTCATTTTCTTTCCTGAAAAGTCTTAACAAATATACTTATTTATACATCACATTCATATCAGCATGACTATATTGAGACTTTATCCAAAGGACTAACTCTTAAATTAAACTATATAATTAATCACTGATAGCTGTAAACCTGAAGCAATTCAAATGTGCTTATCCTATATACAGTTCAATGCAAACTGGATCAGAAATTAAATTGGAATATGTACATAATTACAAAAAAAACCCCAACACAGAACCATAAACAAAAAACCATGCATGTAGTAAGGAAAAGGAGTAGTAGTTTAAGTGCATGAAATCTATGTTTATACCTAGCAATCAATAGATATTGTTCAAAGTCAATAAATCCAGAACTGGAAGTATAATCATATTGTGGTAATTACTTCTATTATTTATTTATTTATATATATATTATCTTTGTCTCTCTCTGTCACATACATACACATTATACATAAAGTATCTACTATAAATATAAGTACATATAGTAAGTATACATACACTACATATAGGGTATATAATATAAATATATATAAATAAACACACACACACTTTCTTTCTCTCTCTCTGGAAGTAAATACAAGAACTAAATAATGATTAATAAAAGAGAACACTTCTGGGATGAGAGGCTGGGGTGAGAAAGAAAGTACATGAGGCTATTGCTTTTCATCATAAGCTCTTCTAGTGTTTGATTTACCATATGCATGTATCACTTCTAATTTTTTTTTTAATTTAAACGATTTCTTCAAGATAACTATTTTCTGTGAAGTATCCCATTACTGAACCCACTGACTATTCTGCTACTTGGCATCTTTCCACACCATCTTCAGTGTGGATTATATTGATTTGCTTGTGCTGGCAAAACTGCAATATTCCCAGAACAAAGAAATAATAAATGTTTGAGGTAATGAGAGAGAAAAAAAACAAAAAACAAAAACAGTGGTTGCCAGGTTTTCAGGAGAGGAGGCAGGGATGAATAGGTGGAGCACAGAGGATTTTTAGGGCAGCCAAACTGTTCTGTATGGTACTGTAATAATGAAGATGTGACATTACACACTCATAGAATTATACAACACAAAGAGGGAACCCTAATTAAACTTTGGTTAATAATAAAGTATCAATTTTGTTCATAATTGTAACAATGTATCATGCTAATATGTTAATAATAGGAGAACCAACCAGATGCAAAAAAAAAAAAAAAAGAGAGAGAGAAACAGTGTGTGGGGGGGGTGGGAGGGGGATGTGTACTTTCTACGTATTTTTTCTTTAAATGTAAAACTAGTATAAAAATAAAGTCTATTAAAAAGATATTTAAATATCTCAAAGTATCTTTCTATACTTATTATCACATATACTTATTATTTATATATTAATAATGTGTATTAATTAAGGAAAAATAATAACTATACAGTGAAGCAGTTAAAACCAGGTCATCAAAGTGAATATCACCAGTAATGAGACAAATAAACATCATGTGGCTCCCGAGATGCTACACTGCAAACACAACATTTCTCAGTGGTATTCCTGACAAAAGTGTATAGCTTGACTTATGAGAAAACATCACACAAACTCTAATGGAGAGACATTCCACAAAATAACAGGCCTAAACTTTTCAAAAATCATAGTGTCATGAAACACAAAGAAAAACCAAGGAACTTTTCCACATTAAAGGATACTAAAAAGATATGACAACTGAATGTAATCCATGATCCAGGATTTTATTTTGCTATAACGAACATTTTTGGGACAATTGGTGAAACCTGAATAACGTCTATAGATGAAATAATAGTACTGTGTCAATAAGAGTATCATATCAATGCTGATTACCTATTGTGATAATTACCTTATGATTATGTAAGACAATATCTTTGTTTTTAGAAAATACACACAAATATTTGAGAGTAACTTACTTTTTCTCCTAAATAACTCACAAATATACATACACATAGAGAAGAGATATGTGAATCCATTCTATGAGTCTTGCAACTTTAGAAGAAAAACACCCTTGGGAAAAAATATTTGCAAATCGTGTATCTGATAAGGGGTTAATATCCAAAATTTGTAAAGAACTCATACAACTCAACAGTATAAAAACAAATAACTGAATTAAAAAATGGGCAAAAGTCCTGAATGAATAAACATTTCTCCAAAGTAGACAAAAATGGCCAACAAGGGAAATTGAGTACACTGTATAATGTTGAATATACTAATTATCCTGATTTGAACATCACATGTTGCACATAGGTATTGATATTCAATGCTGTATCCCACAGATACGTACAATCAACTATGTTCCAATTTTTTTTAAAAAAAGGCCAAAAGGTATATGAAAAGGTGTTCAACATCATTAATCATCAGGGAAATGCAAATCAAAAACCACTATGCGATACCATTTCATACCTGTTAGGATGTCTAGTATCGAAAACTCAAAAGATAACAATTGTTGGTGAGGGTGTACATTTGTTGGTGGGAATGTAGACTGGCACAACCATTATGGAAAACAGCATGGTTTCTAAAGAAATTAAAAATAGAACTACCACATGAACCAGCAATTTCTCTTTCAGGTACATACCCAAAGGAAATGAAATCACCAGCTTGTAAGATATCTGCACTCCCACATTCATTGCAACATTATTCACAATAGGCAAGGTATGGAAACAAGGGCTGGCTGGATAGCTCAGTTGGTTAAAGCACAGCCCTGTAAAACCAAGGTGATGGGTATGGATCCCCATATCGGCCAGCCAACAAAAAAAAAGAACAAAAAAACTCAAAAGATATGGAAACAACCTAAGTGTCCATTGGTGGATAAATGGATAAAGAAACTGTGGTACATACATACAATGGAATATATTATCAGCCATAAAAAAGAATGAGATTTTGCCATTTGCCACAACATGGGTGAGCCCGGAGGACATATGCTAAATAAGCCAGATACAGAAAGAAAAATATTGCATGATCTCATTTATATGTGGAATCCCCCCCCAAAAAAAAAAAAAATTCAAATATATAGACATAGAAGACAAAACATTGGTTAACAGGGGTGGGGGGGGCAAAAAATGCGGATACGTAGGTCAGAGGATGCAAAATCACAGAAATATAGGATGAACAAGTCTAGAGAACTAATGCACAAAAAGAGAACTATAGGTACAATTATATCATATATGGGATTCATGCTAAATTAATAGATTTTAGGTAATCTTGCCACAAAAATCAAACAAAAAAAGAGTAACTGTGAGATGACAGATACGTTAATCTACTTCACTATAGTAACCTTTTACTGTCTGTATGCATCACGTAACATGCTGTACACCTCAAATACACACAATAAAATTTATTTTTAAAAAAGAGAAAAAACTGCAATATTTTCTTCAGTCTTTTTATGTACTAGGGTACTTCAAAAAGTTCACAAAAAGATTCATATTATCTTTCAATTCTATTTTCCACGAATTTTTTGAAGTACCCTCATATGTGCTTTCTGTAACTTAACAGTAAGTCCCTAACTCACCTGTGAACAAGGATTATGGTTTCTAATTCTATTCATTATTCATAGTACCTTGTGGAGTGGTTGGCAAAAACAATTTGCTGATTTGACATCTAACAATTCACTAAAAACAACTTAAAAATCCTTTTTCAGAAAAGGAGAAACTGACAATGACAGAATGCCAGGCTATAGAGTACATTAGAACTGAGACTCTTAATTTTATGTTCAAAGTCAATATAAAGTGCATATAAGGAAACAACCATTTACCTTTAAGAGCTTCACAGTGCTTTTTAATGGCTACAGGAGTCAAATGCAGAAAATTGGGGATCTTAAACAGAGAAATTGAAATAATAAATTAGCTCAATGACTTAAAAAAATGAAAAAGATAATTTTCTCATAAAACTAAATCATATGCCCAACAAACTATGTAGTAAATAAAATTTGATAGTTTTTTTTTACAGTATTAATTCTATATCACAGATGTTGTTAATTAAAGAAATGAATTCCTTAAAATATAGATTCAGTACCAAGTAACTTATGATGATATTCTGGTCTGTCTTCAGATGGTATAAATCTATCGTCTTTTACAAAGTATCTTATAATGACAATCAGGTTGGAAAAATAAACATTTTTATAGTATTCTTCCTGCCAGAAATCTATAGGTATACATGTATATTTCCCTTATAAAACTGAAAGCACTTAAGGACATGGATCATTGTCTAATTATCCCAGTGGTATTATTTACACCTTGTACATAATAAACATCTTATGAATTGAATAAATGAATAAATGAGAAGCTGGCCAATTAGCTCAGTTGGTTAGAGCACAGTGTTATGACACCAAGGTCAAGGGGTTCAGATCCCTGTACCTGCCAGCTGCCAAAACAAAACAAAACAAAAACAATAAATGAAGCTAGCAAATCTTAACTGAACAGTGTAGTAAAGTCAGAAATATATTTATGATGATACATTAAAAGTCTACTTAACATTGATGGGGTCAATGAAAATTAATGAAAAGTTAGAGATTTGATTCTTTCAATCAAGTAGTTAACATTTACTAGCACATTTCTTGAATGTTTAGAATATAAAGAGAAACTAGCTAAAAGAGACTCATTTGGAAAGAAAATTTGCACAAGCAGAAAGTTACTCCAAGAATTATGCCAGGAATCTTGATCAGAAAATATTTATTTTAATCAAGAGAAAATAGGCACTGAAAATTGGGATTATGGGATGAGCAGCTTCATTGTCAGTACATTTATTTTTGAAACATAAAAATATAAACCTCAAAATCATAAAAGGAAAAAATAATAATTAATGTTTACATGGACTTACACAGGCCCTGTTCTATGCACTCTGCATATATTGCTCAGTTAACAAGCTTATTCAATGACACCATCAGTAGGAATAACAGCATACATTAAATGTTTGGATTTTTATGTTTATTAAAATACCATTCACAACCATCAGCATTATTACAAATAGACTGCTACTGTTTCTCACACAGTAACATTTTCCAAAGACCTTCTCTTTAAAATAAGTTCTCTTCTCTTTCATTTGAAGAAAAGATTTTTCCCCCAATGTTTTCTTTGTTATCTCTCTCAAAATGTTCCTATTTCCAAATTTCATTTAGCCCTGTCTCTGGCAGCAGAGTACCCCTTCTCCCTGTTCCCATCTCACTTTTTACTATCACCTTTTAGTAAATTTTTCTGTTTTTCAAAGAAGACTCGCATCTAGTGGAAAACACAGGGCAGCAGAGTACCCCTTCTCCCTGTTCCCATCTCACTTTTTATTATCACCTTTTAGTAAATTTTTCTGTTTTTCAAAGAAGACTCGCATCTAGTGGAAAACACAGTTCATTTTCCATTGTATAAGTCGTTGTATGCAAAAGGAAACCCATCTAAGATTCCAAGACTAATATGCATTTATACATTCCCAGACTAAGCATTTATATTTTCTCTAAAAAAACCCTACAGTTCATAAATCATTATATATATTACCAAATGAAGCATTTAATACGACCTATTTTGCTTCAATAAAGAAGTTAAATTTGGTGGACTATTACAATAATAGTAAACAATATTCTACCCTTCTTTTTTTTTCCCCCTTTTTGTCTTTTTCCGTGTCCAGCAACGGATCGCAACCCTCAGTGTCGCCCCCGTACCGGACTGGGACCGGCAACAGGATCGCAACCCTCGGTGTTGCCCCCGCGCCTCGCTCAGCCAGTGAGCGAGAACCGGTCTGTATGTGGGATCCGAACCCTTGGTGGGAGCGCCACCACACTCCCAAGCGGCACACTATAGCAGTGTGCCACTGGGCCGGCCCAATATTCTACCCTTCTAAACAGAAAGTTTTAAAATTTCTTTTTTAAAAGTAGAAACTTCACTTCCCAATTCTCAATTTCAAATTAGATTATTTCACTTTTCTTAGTTCCACTTGAAAGATACAATGTAGAAAAGATAAGATAGAAAGGCCACAAGGGAAGCCACTGGTCTGATTAATGACAATCTTAAACATCTAGGATGCTGTGAATCTTCTTTACCATGGACAATCAAAATACAACATCCATTATTACCTGGAAAATACTTTAAATTAAAATACAACAAGCTGGTATATAATGAACCTTGAAGTGTACAGGGGATGGGAGTAGGAGAGAGATCAGCATTTACTTAGGTATAATCAATCTTAGCCAACGAACCAGCAACTTATCTTACCTTTAAGAGTTCTAGATTTCCCTCCTTTGCCATGGGCACGCCCTTTTTTACTGGATAACCCATTCGAACAGGAAGAGGTACTGTAGAGGGTTTAAATGGTGCTGCAACAGGGTAAACACTAGGCCAGTCCTGGTCAACAGCCATTTTTTCTGCCCTAGGAGGTAATGCCTAAGAAACAAAATAGTTTAATATTTTAAATATAAGCATATTCTTAAAAAGTCAGAAATAGTTAAGAACATTCTACAGTTATTTGAATATAAAGTTTATTGTGATCACTGATATAGTGAACTTATCTAAAGAAATATTTTCAGTAAATTTCAAGTTTCACAGTTAAATAAATTCACTTTCCCAAGTTAAAATATCTAGTTAGAAAAAATTATTTTGAATTTTTAAAGATAATTGGTTTGAAATGTTCTAATTATAAAAATACTTGCTCATATTTGGAATTACTCTATTTTTTCTACCAAAAAAAAAAATCTTTCAGTTTTTCCTTCTCTATTGCATATTAGATCTGCCAATGCTATGATACCAGTAGCAAAAATCACAGCCATTCCTACTGCCCCTCTTTTTATGCATTTTTTTTTTTTTGGCAGCCAGTCGGTATGTGCGTCTAAACCTGCAACCTTGGTATTAAAAGGCTGCATGCTAACCAACTGAGCCAACCAGTCAGCCCCCAAATCACAGCCATTCCTAATAAATCACATGACTGTAGAAGACAGTAGATTATTTTCATACAGTATATACCTTCTAAAATATTACCTAATGCCTCTCTAAATAAATACTTTGCTATGCTAAAATAATAATAGCTATATTTATTGAGCTGAAAACTTACACATACTGACACTGTGCTAAATGCTTTTCACTATTATCTCATTTAACATTATTCATTACAACAAGTAAATGGCTACTGTTAATCTTATTTAGAGATCACTTATAGTCAAGAAAACTAAGAAGCAGGGAGGTAAGGTGACATTAATGCACCATACAAGACTTCATATTCTAAACCGTTATCTCCAGCCTCATCACCCTTTACAGGGTTCCACAGCTACACCGAACTTTCAGTACTAGCCCCTTTAATCTTTCTCAAAACTTTCTGTTCTCTTTGAACAGAATGTGCTTCCCTTTCTTCCAGTCTTTCCAATTCCTGTAAATGGTATTGCCATTCATCTAATTGCTCGGGACAAAAATCTAATAGGCTTCTTTGAGACTTGTCCTCAAGCCCTACATCAAATCCATCAGTAAGTTCTATCAGCTCTACCTTCAAAACATAGCCCAAATCCAACCACACCACCTTCTCCACCATGAGTCACCATCACCTCATTCGGACTTTTCCAACAGCCTCCAAATGGGTCTCTGGCTTCCACTGTTACCCTGCTGAAGTTAGTTCACCACACAGCAGCTAGTGACCTTTTAAAAGTGTAAGTCACATTACATCACTTTCCTGTCCAAAGCCTTCCAATATGACCCCAAACTTATAGTAAAATCTAAGCCAAAATTCAAATTGAAGGCCTACAAGCCCTTACAAGGTCCAGCCATTACTTACCTCTCTGATGTCTTGTACTACGCTCCCCCCTTTTCTCACTTTGCTCCAGCCACACTGGACTTTTTTTTGTTTCTTGATGACACCCCTAAGCTGGTTCTCACTTTTGGGCCTTTGAACTTGTAGTTCCCCATGCCAACAATATCCTCACCCTAGATCTTTGCATTGCTCTAGGCTCTACTCAAATGTCACTTCCTCAGAGAGGTCTTTCCTGACTACCCTATCTTATCCTACCGTATAGCCACAACTCCCCCAATCCATAATTCTCAATATTGTGCTTCATTTTTCTTGATAGCACTAAACACTATCTGACATTTTATTTAGTTGGTTACTTGTTTATACTCTGACTTCCCCAAAAGAATGTAAACTTCACGAGGTCAGGGACCTTAATGTATCCCATGTCTAGAACACTGCCTAACACAAAGTAGGAGTTAAGTATTCATAGAGTGAAGAAGAATGAATACAAATCTAAAATAGACAAGCGTTAACACTATGAAGAACCACTATGATGCATTAAGAAATTTAGTTTATCTTAAAGCACTGGGAAACTATTTGTAGATTTTGAACAAGGGATTAGCATGGCAAGATTTGCATTCTGAACACCTCACTCTGGCTGTCGTGAAAATTCAACACAAGAGTTAAGAGAGGAAATTTCCTAATCAAAGATGGTAGCCTACACTGGGCAGTTAGTAGTATGAAGAAAGCAAATTAGAAATGTTATAGGAGGCAGCACGGATAGGACCTGGTGACTAACTGGACGTGCCCACTCCTTGGCCGAACCGTTCCTGACTCTTGCTGGCTTCTCCTCAATGCTCCCGTTACTCTATTTGCACTTCTATCACAGCACTTCTCACGTGCATAGAACTTCTCCGTTGATAAATCTGTATTTACCGCTAGATTTCTCCAGAGCAAGAATGCTATCAAGCATCCCTATGATCTCTGCTTAATGAAGGTCACCTTAATAATACCTGTCAAATAAAGGTCACCCCATCTTGATGGTTTGAAGTTCAGAGCTGTAGTTTATTCTGGCACAGCTGTATCTCGTACGCCTCTCTTAATGTTTGGGAAATCGATGGTTCAACACTGCCTGGCAAACATTACCGAGCACCAGTAACTAGCGAGAGACCCTGTGCCACCAGCCATCGGAGGAAGCACCGCAAGGTGCAGGTCACGGGGTAAGGAAGCAAGCTTTCTGAGCAAGCGCCCAGAGGACCCAGGGGCAGAGGCCGGAGATTAGAAATGGGACGACAGGGGCGCAGAGGACAGCCCCAAATCAGCGGCTTTCCTACGAGGCGGGCCAACGCGGGCAGATAGAGGAAGTACCGGCCTCCCCCGGGCGGCTGTGGCTCCGCCACCGCGGCAGCCATCATATCACCTCTCCCAAAACCCGGAGGAGACACGGCAGACACTCACGCGGGATAGGCGTCGGAGAGCGAGTGGCCGGGGACACGGCGGTGGAGAAGGCACGCAAGGCCCTGGTCCCTGGCTGCAAGGCCAGCCACACCGGGAGCGCGGCGGCCGCCATGGCTGCGAGGACGGCAAGCCGGAGGGGACAACCGAGGCCCAGCGTCAAGGGCGCGGGCCTGAGGCCGCTAAGCGCAGGCTCGCGCGTCTTGCCCCGCCCCCAATGGAGAAACCGGAAACACGTGAGCCTGCGAACTCGGGGCGCGAGTCAAATGTGCACGGTACCCCCCAAATAGGAAAAAGTAAGGAAGGAAAGAAAGGTTTTAAAAAATGGAATCAGTCAGTTCAAAGACAGTTACAAATAAGGACCATAAAAGATGGGGAAATGTGGCTCGCAGAGGGCAGGTGTGGTCCGGGTGGGTCTCAGGTGATTCAAGAGTCAGGCAGTCTACCTTAGGGCCCATATTCACAGCCCTTAAGCCAGACAACTCGAGTTTAAAATTAGACCTCGCCATTTGTGGGATATGAGATCTTAAGTTAATATATACAAACGACTCTGTACAGTATTGACATACCTTGAGTACTGTCGGGGGGGCTATCACGGTTATCAGTGATTTGCTTAGCTCATTTGTAGATTAGGTTAGGATTACAAAAAGTCAACTTGTCAGGACCTAGAAAATAGTGTTCATCCTTCGACGAACTCTATCACGGTTATCAGTGATTTGCTTAGCTCATTTGTAGATTAGATTAGGATTACAAAAAGTCAACTTGTCAGGACCTAGAAAATAGTGTTCATCCTTCGACGAACTCTCTTATTTTCTACCCTAAAATGGATTAACACAACATTTAATACAGTTCTTCTCTATTTTTTAAATTAAAGTACTTGACTCTTGGTAAGTATACAACCAGTAAAGCAGAGGTATGCAGGTGTTCCAGAGCATTCAGTGTGCCGTGGACATCAATCAGTATGTGTATAGTGTGTGGGGGATGGTGGGGACAAATAGCATGATTTGTAATAATTATCATCCTCACCTTTCCTAGCCTCCCATTATTACACCAAAGCAGACGCTTGATGGTCTAATTTCTTAGGGTTGCTGTAACCAAGTACCACAGACTGTGGGAGTTAAAACAACAGAAAGTTATTCTCTCACAGTTCTGGAGTCTAGAAATTGAAAATCCAGGTGTTGGCAGGGTTGGTTCCTTCTTAAGTTTCTGAGAGAGAATCAGTTCTAGGCGTCCCTCCCAGCTTTTGATTGTTGCTGGCAACCTTTGGTGTTTTTTGGCTTGTAGATGCCTCACACCAACTTCTGTCTCCACTTTCACATGGTGTTCTCCCCTCTCCTCTATTTTTAGCATTAAAAACGTTGCCTTTTTAGTCAGATGGAGGTAGGGTTTGAATACAGGCTCTGCTTCTTTGTGATTTTGGGCAAGTCCGCCTAACCTGAGATTCAGTATCAAGGAAAACAGGAACAGTAATATCTTGAAATATGTTTCAGAGGGCATAATATAAATGGTGGCCATTGGATTAAGCTAAGGGGCCATGCAGCAGCCTATTTTTCTTCTCTAGTTTGTATATTTTAGTGTGTATTTTAGTAGCAAGTCATATGCCAAACAAATTTAGGGACAGAAGGAGAATGATCATATCCAGAGAATTCTCAATTTCTGAGCAAGATGTTAAGAGACTTAGGTCCCTATTCTACCTTGCTGTTCTGTCTTTTGTTTTACCCTCTCCCTAAGACTAATGTAGATAGATATGAAAAGAGTTAAAGAAGCCAGAAAAATACTTCTTAGTATTTTCCTTGGTATCAAGTACAATAGATTTCATTCTATATTAATAGTTAAAAACTCATTTGTAATGCTTTCAACAGGCAATAATAATACCTGTTTTATGCAGTGTAAACACTAAAGCACGTACTGTCCTGCACACAGGAGTTACTAAGAGTTACATAAGTTTTCAATTGGAAAAGATCCTAAAAGTACAATCATTCACTCATCATAAAAATCTTTTCTTCAACTTTTATGATCAAATAATCAGACATATCCTAGAAGCCAGGCTGGCTTCTTGGGCAAACCACCTGCACCTAGAAAGGCCCTGTACTTGGTTTAATGCTCAGCTGTCCCTGTCTGAAAATTCTTAATAATTTTTGAACAAGGGGCTCGATATGTTCAGTTTGCACTGGGTCCTACTAATTATATAGCCAGTTTTGTGTAGAATGATTTTAAATATTAAGCTTTTTTACAGTGGGTGTTTACTATACTTAAATTTGGATTATTCCAGTGAGAGCTACTTTTAATCAAAACTAACTTCTTTATAAAAAGTGGGTGAACAAAGTATGTGTGTTTACACGTATGGCAGACAATATGAGAATATCTAGGTATAAGGATGGACCTTGCAACCTAACTGTCCATCAGTACAGTGTTGGTTAAATATATTGTGGTATGTTCTTATAATATAGAGTACTAGTTAAGACACATGGGTCTCAGTCCTGGTTGAACATTAGAATGACCTCAAAAAAATAAAAATAAAATCATCTAGGCCTCCTCCCTCTGAGATGCTGATCAATTGGTCTAGATGTGTTTGGAGCATTGGTTTTTGTTTTTGTTTTCTTTTTTAAAGCTCCCTAAGTGAATCTAATATTTAAGCAGGATTGAGAACCTCTGATGTCAGCCTTAAAAAGGATGAAGTGGATATAAATTTATTAACATAGAAAGTTGTCCATGGTATAAGGCAAAAATTTTTTTAAAAATGCAGGTTATAAAGCATTTATGGATTATATGATCCCATTTGTAAAAAGTATTTTTAATGTGCGATACAAGTTCTGGAAGGGTAAACAGCAAACTTGAGGCAGTAGGTATAGGAGTGGAGGTGAGACTCCTGAAGACTTCACCTTCAACACTTCTGTACTTGAATTTTTATGGTGTGGTCCACGCCATGGCAGTACCCTAAAGGAGTCAGCTTGGGCTGCCCTCTCCAAGTTGGCAAGGCCACTGGAGGGAGAGCTGCTGGCAAGGCCTCAGCTACGAGCACTTGCTGCAACCAGAAGGGCTGCCTGCCTCGGCTTTGTGGCTTTTGCCTTCTCTTTCGATATTTTGGTTAGCGTGGCAGTTCTCTGAATTCCCAAAAGATTATAAAATAACACAAATAATTATACAGTCATTAAACTAAACATTCCCACAGAGGATCCGAGTAAATTGGACAATTCAAAATTATCTCCTCATTTTCCATATGAACAGTAGGTTCATTCCATTA
>NW_007726607.1:86295-101668 GCF_000696425.1 Galeopterus variegatus
CTAAATAAAAGGCATTGTCTCATGCTCTACTGTGCTCCAGCTGCAACACGCTGACAGCCCGCAGAGAGAGAACATGCATACTGATGCACTGAGGTCTCTGTGTTTTTTATTTTCGCCGGCTTCCTCATCCCTCTTTCAAGGACTTGCAAACTCGACTGGAGCTGGTCTCCAGCATTTTTACATCAGGAATGCAGCTTTAAAAAAGAAGTTAAACAAGCATGCAGTATTTTTAAAATCAGCAAAACTCTTTTTAAAATCAGCAAAAGCTTCACATTTTTATTTTCACTTAGAAAAAAACATGGTGAGTCTTTGATAGCTTTCCGCTGTTTGTAACATGAACACTTATTTGTTCTGTGTTCTCTGAAATTCTGATAGGCTTACATTTTAGTATATAAAATATTTTCACAAGTTTTCTCATTTTTAAAATCAGCAAAACTTCACATTTTTATTTTCACTTAGAAAAAAACATGGTGAGTCTTTGATAGCTTTCCGCTGTTTGTAACATGAACACTTATTTGTTCTATGTTCTCTGAAATTCTGATAGGCTTACATTTTAGTATATAAAATATTTTCACAAGTTTTCTCTCCGAATTAATTGATGTCATTTCCATTTTACAGATAAAAAAAACAGACTAAGAGTTAAGCTATTTGGCTCTGCTGTTAAGAGAATGGAGAGTCAAGTCCACATCTGATTCCAAGTTGAATATTCTTTTTACTCTGTTAACACCATCTTCTTGATAGCTTAATCTAAACAGCATCCTGCAGACAGAATTCACTATACACAAAGGAAATATTAATTGACTGGGTACTATAACCTTCCAGAGGTTCAAAGTAGGAATAATTTTTACTTACCAACTTCTAGACATGCCTCCTGGACCTGTTCATGTCCAGTTTACTGAAGGCAGAGGGCTAAAATGCTTTTCTTGATCTTTTGGTTTCTTGGTATGGGGGAATGTCAAAAACAAATGTATTTCTGCCCTTGCATATATTCTTAAGAAGTTTGGAAATCCTGCATTCTAATTGCAGCATGTCATACGCCGCCATCCAATCATCAGCAAATGCTGTATGCTTTACTGTCAAGTGTGTCCTAAATCTCACCTCTTCACCCCTCCCCCATCTACCACCTTGGTCCAGGCTCCCTTTTTTCTCTCATCTGGGTTACTGTAATAGCTTCCTAGCTGCCCACCTGGGCTCCGCCTCTTCTCTCCCTTCCAGCTAGTCTCTACCTAGCAATCCAGCAAGGTTTTTAAAATGAGTCAGATCAAGGCATTCCTTTCCCCATGTCACTCAAAATAAAATCCAGAGTCCTTACTTGGGTTTACAAGAAGTTTGATTGTCTTCATCCATTTGCAGGCTAATTCTCCAAACTCATCTCCTACCACCCTTCCCCTGGCTCACTCTGCTCCGTCCACACCAGCCTCCTTTCCCAGACACCTGCACTGATGCTGCCTTTCTTCATTCACATTTCTGGCCAATTGCCCCTCCTCACTGAGGCCTTCCTTCACCACCCAGTATAAAATAGCACCTCCTTCACCGACTATCCCCTTATTTATGTACGTATATTTGTTTATTGTGTGTCTTCCACCATTAAGATAGAAACTCTGTGAGAGTATGGACTTTGTTCTTGTCATTGCTGGTTTCGGAGTGCATAGAACAGGCTCTCCATGTAACAGGCATTCAGCAATTATGTGTGAATGAGTCTATCTTCCATTTACGCTTTTAAACCTTTATTTATTTTTTTGCAACATAGTAACCCGAATTGCAAAAGCTGAGCTTGACTCTTTGCTATTGGAGATCTTACCAACAGAAAGAGGAAACGGACTTCTCTACCAATATTCCTTTAAAAAAATTATTTACTTTTAATGAACAAATAATAATTTGTGTACATGAATACTTCATCTTCTTTATTGCAGTATTCAACACTGTACTTCATGTTAATTTGCAGTGCAGGACAACTGCAAGGCTGCAGAGGTGCTCTTCTTTCTTCCCACCTCCTCAAGGAGCAGGCTGTGGGGGGAATAAACAGCGAGAAGAGGGAAAACAAAGCCATCTCTGGAAGCCAAAGAGGCCTCATACCCTTTTCTTCTTTCCGGAGTAACGGAGTATCACAAGGGCTATGAAAACTCCCTTCTTCTCTTCCCCCAGGACTTCTTTGAGTGATAAAGCTTAAGAAGGGGGCTTGTGTTTCCTAATGTTTCAAGGCTTATTGGAATGTGAAGAATACTGCGATCAGAGGAAAGAAAACAGGAGCTGGCTCTTCAGGCTAAATAGACTGAAGTTAAGATGTGCCTCTGTGTTCTAGGTGAATCTGTTTACTGTGCTGAATGAAGAGTCAAAGAGAGGATTTAGAATTCTGTCCTAAGCACTGTGATTACTTTTAATTTTATGTAACTAACAGCAGTCCTGTGAGGTAGGTATTGTCATTTCCAGTTTTTAGGTGGAAAAATCAGGAGGTATTAGGTTTCCAGAAGAAATCAAATGGCACACTCAAAAGGTTTACTAAAGGAAAAGGACATCGATGAAGGTGGGGGCAGGGTTCAGGGACTAAGAAAGGATGGTAAAGCACATGGGAACTGGCAATGGCCTGGAAAGGAAAGGGGAGTGAGCTGGAGTCTCAGAGGAGGGTCAGCTGGACTAGAGCTGTCTAGAACCAAGGTGGTGAGGCAGGGAAGGAGTTGGGTAATAAATTTCCAGCCTCCCCCTTCTCTGGTTTTGTACTCTCCATTGGATACTCCGAACTGGAAGCCATAGGGCAGGGGAGCCCAGGTGATGCAGACAGAGCCCAGAATAAGGCTTAGAAGGTGGGGAGTTTATGTGCAAATGGGGGAGCCAGGATTTCATTGAGGTTTGACCTCAACCAAACTCAAAAGCTATCGTCCTTTCCACCATGACAACGTTTTTAAAACTCTGGATTGTGACCTATTAGTGGTCATATCCATTTAGTGGCTTGCAAACAGCATTTTAAAAAATTACATAGAACAGAAAATAGAGTATACTGCAACATGTTTCAGTCATACAGATCACAACCACAAATGTATTTCTTGCTTTGAATAGCAGATGGTTAAGATTAAAATATACTGCATGACACCAAGTTGCCCTCATGTGTCTTAAGTCAGCCTCAGAAGTGTGCCCTAAATCCCAAATACAGAAAGGGCCAAGGCCATGGGAAGACTGTGAGAAACAAAAGACATTTCAAGAGTTTGGATGCAAGTTGAGAAGATGTGACCCAAGTTTTGGAAGAGCTGCACATCAGTGAGTAGGTCATTCACCAACAGAAGCAGCAGCAGATTAAGGTCAGAAAGTGGAGAAGAAATGAGCGATAACAACCAGCTAGCATCTTTGCATATGAACATCTTTGTGGTCTCAGCAATTCCAGTAGCTTAGAGTCAAAGAAGTTTCTTTATATGACTCTAGAAAAGAGTATGGGCTATGTAACTGGACAGACCTTGCTTTTTTGTTATGAGCCACTTAACAGCTGTATGAAGTTATTTAACCTCTTATTGGGAGTTATTTAACCTCTCTAATTTGTCAAATAGAAAACAATATCTGCCTCTTAGAGTTGCAGAGGATATATGTAAATTGCGATATTATATGTAAAAACATCTGGCCTGGCATACACGTTCAATAAATAATGGTGATTCCTCTTTGTACTGTTATAATCCCACCTAGACTTTTAAGCAAAAATGGTTGTTATATGTGAATACACTTTACTGCAAATTCTAAACAAATACTAATTACTATTGAGGAATTGTTATATGGGTGAGTGTTTTTAAATGATAAATAAACCTAACACTTAAGTGAATCCCACAGTAAATAATCCCACCAAAGTCCTTTCTGTGCAGAAAAAGCAGCTAGGTGGAGGCAGTAAGAGAAAGGGGTAGAGGAGAAGAGCAGTGTGACCTTTTGCTTAGGAGTACTGAATTGAAACTGTTAGTCTTACCTAACACCACCTTACCCTACCAGGTGTAAAAACACATTTTATACTTTCAAGTGCTAGACTTATTATTTCAAACAAGGGCACTTTTTTTTTTTCCAAATCAAACTTTAAGCATAACTTTATTATCTCTCCTCCCATTTTTATTGTTGAATAAATGAATGAAAGATTAAACTAAATCATAAGTTTTCTTGAAATAGGGCTGGGATTTTTTTCTCTCCATAATTGTGACACTAATATGCTTTGACCCAGGTAATGATTTTCAATCAATGGGAAAAAAGAGAAAAAAGAAAAAGCCCATGCTGGAATAATACAGGTATATGAGCTTGCTTATTAGAATAAAGTTTTCTTTTCATTTTACACACCAATCGCATCACACATATCCAATTCAGAAGATGCTAATGTAAACCTTGCCCAGCTCTCTCAGCCCCTCTTTCTTACTCAGACAGTTTCCAAGCAGCTCTTTGATGGAGACACAATCTTCAGTTTCCAGGACAAATTGTGCTAGGGCCTTCCCTCCTGGCAGATGGCCCCTCATCATCTGACTTTTGACACTGTCCAGAACAACTCCTCTGATGTCTTTGGGCTCTCCTGGCACACCAAAGATGATAAACAGGCCCAGACAATCCTCTCCTATCAAGTTACAGAATTCTTCCAGCTTATCAAATCTACTCTTCTTCCGGGAAGGCTCCTGTACTCTTGATTCTAGATTGGAGAGGTCACAGGGCTTAGATTCCACAAGTGGAAGAGAAGACATTTGCAGAGTCTGCACTGCCAGCTGAAGCCTTATTTGCTTATCGGATCCCCAAAAGGTCCAAATCCAGTCTGCCCCAAACAGTAAGGCTTGGTGCTTAGTCATCTTGGTGGTAGTAAGCCACTCATCAATTCCCCTTTCTTGGCAGTAAGTGATGAAGTGGATTAAGAAGATCTCATTCAGAGTATTTGCAGCTGGGCAGAGTTTGCTCAGAGGATATTCAAATCCAAGATACTCCTTCAGTTTCTGAGCTGCATGGACTATAGCTCCACTGACCACTTCACAGATGCTGAGAACCTTATTGCTGTCCTTCAGAGCCAAAGGTTGTGATGTTTTTTGCCCCATTCTCTCGGCAACCAATCAATGTAGCCCCCAAGTATCAAACACGTGAACCTTGTTCAGAATTACTTTTTTAGAGTGAAAGTTCTGCAGTAAAGTCACATCTGTTAATATGGTACAGCTTACTCGGTGTAGCTAAGCATATATATATATACACAGCTAAGCAAACATGTTAGGTCTCCCTGTTTGTCAACTGGGTGTGTTGTATTCATACTGATTCCTCCTGGTTTATTAAGTTAGAGATATATACACAGCTAAGCAAACATGTTAGGTCTCCTTGTTTGTCAACTGGGTGTGTTGTATTCATACTGATTCCTCCTGGTTTATTAAGTTAGAGATATTAAATTTCACACAAAACATCTGTTCTTCTCTAGGTTGTATTCACTCTACTTTTAATCTTTGGTAATCTCTTCAAAGATATGTTTCCTCTTTCCAAAGTTCAGTTAAATTAAAAATAGTATGTCAGTTCTTTAAATATCATATCCCTCCAACAACTAACTTTTCAGATTCTTCCTTTTGCTTTTCCTGTATCCCCTCTGCTGTGATTCCTCATCCCCCAGCTCAGTTGCCTGTTTCCTTTCATACAAAAGTTTCTCAAAGACCTAAAATTTCTGTCTGTTGATACATGTTATGAACCCCACTGAAACAAATTTATGGGTGTTTACAGATTGTAAATAGTTTGTGTTGTTTTCTATATCAGAAACAAAGCCTATTATTGTGAACAAAGGAAAATTAAGGAATGCCAATAAAAATATGAGACTATTATCAATTGACTTTATTTCTTTTTATATGGTATTACCAGCACTATATACTTTGTAAATAAAATATATCATCAAAAATTTTTTAAGCTTACCACAAATCATCAATTATGTTATATTGTCCTGAATAGAGAATATTTGGCATCTGTAACAGTCTCCTGGTATTTTTAACCAGGTTCTAATAACAAATTTTGAGTTTTTCAAATGGTGACATATATTCACATTAGAATAAAACCCAAATACAGTAAGAGTCCAATACAGTTACTAAATAATGAATGGTAGAATTCAAAGGAAATTATTACTAGCATCAAATCATTTTAGTTGTGAATAAATAGTAATCTAGTATTACAAGTTCCCTGATGAATAGCTTGGTAACTTGCTGACAACTTAAGAGATATCACTGATACTGAAATATAGTTTATAACCGAGCCCATTGGCATATAATGAACTGCCCACCTCTATCTACCCCAATTTGTGAAAACTTGTCTTTTCCACAGTGTGCTACCATGAAAATTCACATGAGTAATTATGTAGCACTGAATAAAAATAGAAGATTTTTTCTAATACTCCTAAAAAATAATAAACACAATAACGGTTTTTGCTGCAGCTCCTGTTTTCTTTATAAGGAATATTTGGGCCCTATGCTTCAGAAAAACATGAACTACCTTTTATCATCACAAAATAGCCATTATAAAGCTAATTTGGCAGACTCAGAGTTTTTGAACTCTGATTAAAACAAAATATTCAGACAAATATTCAGCTTTTTAAAAAGTCTCATTCATTTTAAAAGTCTGAGAAATGTACAATTAACATGTTTAGGCAGACTCTTAGTATTTTAACGTAATAATGTATTCAGCAAAGAGGAAAACAAGAAATGTAATACTGTAAAGGTTTTTGTTTTGTTTTTGGTTTCTATAGAAATTATTTCTACAATTTTTGCAGGGGAGTTCTAAATGCATTCAAGTCAACAGTATATTAATGTCCCTCAAGTTCTTCCTTTTGAGGTAAAAGGATTCAAGATTAAGGATGAAATAGTTAAACTGTTCAACAATTTTATGGTGTATCATCAAAGAAGGGGCATTTCATATATATTAATTTAGTCTGTTAAAATTCACTTGTGGAAAAGATCATCTGACTTCTTCAGGAACCAGCTGGTATATGAAAATTTTGCTCACCATATTTTTTTTTTTTTTTTTTTTTTTTACCACCTTCTAACCAACTGAGCTGACCAACCAGCCCCCTTTTGGGTTATTTTATTTATTTATTTAAAATTAATTTTTCTTTGGGGTTATTTGAAAAAATTTTTAGAATAACATTTTCAATTCATTTTATGAACTTACTGTTAGATTGTTGATGCCTTCGGAGAATGCACCTATCTGTCTCACTGTTCCTTCTGAATCTTCCATCTGCAAAGAACAAACCATAACATGACATACTCATTTTCATAATTTCAAGGAAAGTGCAGCAAAATGAACAAAAGCCTAAGAAGAAATAATACAAATGCTATTTAATGAGGTATGAGCAACAGAACGCTTTTGATGACTATCTCCTCTTCTTACTACAATTGGAAGTGAAAAATTAGAAGAAACACTTTACTGGCACATGTAGCCTAATGACTTTGACAATGGTGCCAAAGGACTCTTGATTAGACAGCAATGTGTGGTCCCATAACTTGAATCTGAAAAAGCTAAGTAGTATGACCTGTCCATTCCTAAATTGTTTTAATACATAGATTTCCTTATATAGAGATAGTGTAATAGGTAAATAACACAGGCTTTGGAGCCAGCCTGGCAGGTTGGTTACCTTGGGCAAGTTACTTAACTTCTCTGTGCCTCAGTTTCCTCATCTCTAAAATGAGGATAACAGTACTCCCTGTGTTTTGAGACTACCATGAACATTAATATACATTAAGTGCTTAGGATGGTACCTGGAACATAGTAAGCAATCTGTAAGCATTCACTAATATTTTATTATCTGTATTTTTAGTTATTTAAGAAAATGTCCTTGATTAGTAGACGCAGTGTACAAGGTTTCCATTTAGTAGTGTGGGAATGCTGGAAGTACTTTAAAAGAGGCATAGCATTGCATGTACCTGCTCTAACCGGTCCAAATCATCTTCATCATACAGGCGCATGTCCAAGCCAGGTTTAAATCCTTTCTTAGCTGCACTTCCTGATGCCTGTCCCAATTCCATTGGACAAACATATTCTTCTCCATCTTCCTGCTTCTTCTTTCTCAGATTCCCAAAATTGCTGAAGGTAAGTTTCTTTGGCTTTAAAAGAAAAGCAAGCAAAAATATCCAGGGATTTGATAAAATTCATAAAATAAAGGAACAACATCATGTATAATTTAATTGTTCATCCCATCATATAGAGAAAAGGAAGTGGGGGCTGTCTGGTTAGCTCAGCCTAACCCCATTTGGCTGGTTAGAGTGTCGTGCCAATAACACCAAGGTCAAAGGGATTTCTTAAGGATGAATCCAATTTTGCAAGGTGTTCCAGTCTAAGATCAGTAAAAGAAAATGGTCCTTACTATATTTTCTTTTTGAGTGAGGCTATGATTATCTTGTATGCCTTTTCTGCTTCCATAACAGGACTGGTGACTGCTAAAGGAATTCACACTCCTTTGAAAAGAAAACTTCCAGTGTTACTTAAAAGAGAAACTCCATCTTAGTCACTGGATAGTCCCTGAGACTACCTGTTAAGGAAATGGTACTCAGACCAATGACTGAGAATTAAAATATAACAGACTGTCAAAAATTTCAAGTCTGGCATATCTTTTAAAGGAGATAAGAATCTAAAAAGAAAGTGCTCATGCAGACAGAGTCAAAACAAAACAGAAAAACCCAACTTGGTACATATTTCTAGAAGAGCTGATAAACCCTATCTCCACATTAAGTTGGTTGAGATACATATTTAGAAGAGTTAATGAATGTAGGAAATGATTTAAAAGAAGAAAATGTAATCTGATTCACGAATGATCCACAAACCCTGGTAAATTAGGAAATATCCATTCTCTGCTGGTCTACCTTGAATCATTTAAATATCCTTTCCTAACTTTCGAGGCTGGCCAATTATAAGCCAGACAAGCTGAATCTGTACAAAGAGAAATCTTCCTCTTAGCTTGATTTATTCATGGGGAAAACAGGACAATTGCAATCAATATCTGGACGCAAATCATGGGCTCTCTGCATTGGCACACGTGGATTATAGAAGCCAACATCATGCTCTTTATTATTGTTAACTCTAATAAAATAAATGATTTGAGCAAAAATTTTCAAAAATGCATTTTCCTAATTACCTTCAACCATTTACAAAACTTAGTAAACTCCAGAAAGTACTATACCCAGGTAACAGTTGAAACTGAGCCTTTGCTTCAGGCAATTATTAAAATGCTTGAACTGACCTTCACTTTGGCAGTAGCTGTTAGAAGTACATAATCTGGTAACTCCATGGCATCTCGCTTCTGGTGTTGGGCCTCAGCACCCACCAGAAGGTTGAAATGAGTGGCCAAATGTCTTCGCAACAAGGTCTTATTTGGTGGGATGTTCAATAACTGAGCCATTGTTTCTACATTAAAACGAGGTTCTAGGACCTGCAAGAAAAATTAAGATGGTTAAAAGGTTCCATAGATCGTACATGTTTGTATTGCGCTTTATGGTTTGCAAGGCTCTTTCATTTAAGTTATCCCTATGACCTTCTCAAAAGCCCAGTGAGGTAGATAATGTATGGACTTTGATCTGAAATTTACATATCTTTTATTTTGCCCAAGTTAGCGAGTGGGGGAGCTGGTCCTGAAATCCAGGCTTTGGTCATTACAATGTTAGTGCTTCTGTCTCTCTGAAGTACTACTGCCTTTGGAAGCTGACTCCTTATGCAACATCGATGTGCAGAAATACAATCTATATCTTTGCAGGGGTTTTAAAACACTATCATCTGAGAGAAAGTGGCTAGATGTTATTCAAAATGAAAGAAGCTAATAAAAAAAAATGGGTTTGGGCCGGCCCGGTGGCGCACTCGGTAGAATGCGGCGCTTGGGAGTGTGGCAGCGCTCCCGCTGAGGGTTCGGATCCCATATAGAGACCGGTCCGCTCACTGGTTGAGCGTGGTGCGGGTGCGACACCGAGGGTTGCGATCCCGTTGCCGGTCATGGTACGGGCGCGACACCATGGGTGGCGATCCCGTTACCGGTCACGAAAAAAGACCAAAAGGAAAAAAAAATGGGTTTAAACCCAATCTGGAGTTATATAACAAAAATACTCTGAAAGTAAAGATTCAGTGTAGGAAAGCTGGATTAGATGACTTTAGGATTATGACAAGCACACTGATAATATCCTACTCATTAGACTAAAGGAAACGAAATAAGTGAAGTTTAAATTGAAAGAGTTTTACCATGAGCCCACCATGGACACCACTGCCTCTGAGATTGGGGGCATATTCTGCCAAGTCCACGGAGCGCAGCCACTCCATCACTCGGTGGTTGGTCCACTGCTGAACCTCCGAGGGTGTGATGCTATTCTGTGGGAACAAAGAGCCACCAAGAGCTTCAGGTACTAACTACAGGATCCTAAATTTTAAACCTGAATTAAACCTGAATGTTCTGTCTAAAAAGTCGACCCCATGGAGCACAGTTACTAGACATCACACTAAATGTTTAAAGAAGGGTGAAGAGCTAATTTGAATTCTCTTTTAAAGAATTTATGTCACAGAGTTTCAAGCTTTCTTACACACTAATAAAGCATTGCTTTAAGAAAGGAAGCCTTAAAATTGATATCTGTGGATTAAGGAGGCAGGAAAAAAAATACACCTAAGAAAAGGTGGACATATAACTGAGAAAGAATTCTTGGCTTTAAACAAGTGGAACCATCATGGGGAGAAAAGGAAGGAATACAAAAAAACAAAGCCTAAGAAGTAAATGGGGGCCGGCCCAGTGGCGCACTGGAGAGTCCCGCCGAGGATTCGGATCCCATGTGGAGACCGGTTCCCTCTCACTGGCTGAGCGCGGTGCAGGCGCAACACTTAGGGTTGCAATCCTGTTGCCAGTCCCCGGTACGGTCGCGACACCGAGGGTTGCGATCCTGTTACCGGTCAGTAAAAAAGACAAAAAGGAAAAGAAAAAAAAAAAAAAAAGAAGTAAATGGGGTTGGATTCAAAGCTCTGAGGAGACCAGCTTTTCCTGCAGGCCCTAAGAAGAAATGGATGTTAGTGTGCACCCACGGACAGTCATGTGCACAAAACGTGCACACTTGAAAACCTCAATCTCAGTCTAAAATGCTACCTCGTCAGATGGCCGTCTCCGTAGACAGTTTGGCTCAAAGTTATTGATCCTCAGGACCTGGATGGCCCTTTTGATACTGAGGTGGTGTAGCACACTCACAACCTTCAAAGATAGTAAGTCATCCTGAAAAAAAAATAAAAAATGACTAAAGGAGGAGCTCACTGTGTGGACCGACAAGGAGGATCTTCTTAGGGAAATCTCAGAAAACTAGAGTGAAAGTACAAGTGCCCCTCAAACCAAAATGCCCCAAGGGCTTGCCAGTGTTTTCAAAGCTTTTATTTAGTAAGAGAACCCTTTTTTCTGCTCCAAACAAAATCCTCTCCAAGACCCTAAATGAGTGTTGTTCCCAGTGAAGCTGACTTCCACCTGTCTCTCTCTACATGCTCTGAAGTAGGATTCTGGAACCCCAGGACTCTGAAAAACACATTCTGAAAAGCACTCACAAAAGGTGATCTGCTTTGATTTGATTTGCACATACTGTAAACAAAGAAATTTCTTTGTTTCTTCTTTAGTTTTGAGAACTTTGTAGATAAAGCAGATATGTAGGCACAATTAAGGGCACTGGCCAAACTGCACTCTCTTTTCTTTTCAGCAGATAGCTAAGAGCAAGAGATGTTCATTGATGATCAAGGCTTGGTTTTCTGAATGAAGGCATATCACAGTTTTGGGGGAAATCAAACGAGTGTTCTTGTTACACTGTTCCCTGACTTCAAGAATTCTCTAGTTCTAATTTATTACGCTTTATCTAGCAGACATTGTGAACAATTTAATAAAAACTATCTCAATCAGTGCATAGGTTTTGGTGAGAGTTAAGGAGAGAAGAGAAATGAAGTTATAAGTGTCACATATATCACCAATCTACCCCTTCAAGGAAAAACCCACCAGTCTGTAGCTACTGGGAACATTTTTCAAATATACCAAACACATCAAAACAAATTACTTCAGAAGGTGATTTGGGGGGCAGTGTCCAGATAAGCACCCTTCTACTTCCAAACACACCCAGAAAATAAACAAGGAAAACCTCCACTTTAGACACACCTTACTGATAACACACTTCTTATGGAAAAAAAATAATAATTTACTATAGAAATATTTTTCAAATAAAAATTTTAGATAAGTAGTTTAAATCCTTAAGGATATTAACTGAGCAAAAATTATTTTGTAAATTTTTTTGTATTAATTTCTTAAAAGTAGTGTCTTACAGTAAGTTAGAAAAGACATTTAACATATTTTAATCTAAGATTGAGACACCCATTTCAAACATTTCCGTGTAGGCTATTTTAATCTAACTAAAGTCTATCAGATTTTTAAAAAATCTAAATGCATGTTGTTTTTGAAAATCTTTACATTTTGAAGGATTTTAAAAGGAGGGACTGCTTTCTTTTAAATTAAAATGACATTTGTTATGAGTTTATTATTTTTGGATTTATTATTTTTGGATTTTTAAACACTTCATTTTTAGATAATTTTAGATTTACAAAAGTTGCCAGAGACAGTATAGAATTCTGTATACTTACCACCCAGTTTCCCCTAATATTAACGTCTTATATAACTAAGATACATTAATCAAAACTAGGAAATTAGTGTAGATAATAATATGATCAACTGAACAATAGTCTTCATTCACATTTCACCAGTTTTTTCACTAAAGTCTTTTTTCTATTCCAGGATCCAATCCAGACACCACATTAAAACAGACTTTTTGTGACTTAGGACTCCTGGGTCAAATTTTCCAAGATAATTTACTCTTTTATAACCATAAAAGTTGTACATATGCTTCTTGTGATTTTAAGCCTGAATCTGCTCACTTCCCCGGGGGAACATACTCACACCTAGATATGCAGGCAAATATTCACCAAATTTGTTCCACTCAAGAGAGTGAGCTATTAAGAGCAGGGATCTAGAAACAGCCTAGGATCAAATGCTCCAAGATTTTCTACCACTTTCTAACTGTGGAAACTTGGTCACCAAGTTACTGGGTCTCTTGATTCCTTTGTATCTTCATCTAAAAAACATGGATAATAGTAGTACTAACTCAAAGGGTTGTTGATAATTGAGTGTTGGTATGAGTAGAATGCTTAAGAGAGCCTGGCACACAGTAAACGTACAACATACTACGCATGTTGGTATTGTCACATGCAGGTTTGCATGCTGCACCCACCAACGCAATGACTTGGGTTCAATAAGAGGAGGAAACAAATCCCATGAGCCAAACTCCAAATTTCTTTGATATTGAGATATTCCTACTTAAGTTAGCTGGTTGAAACTTTCTACTTATTTAAAGGAGAAGATACTTGTGGTAGTTGGGTCCATAGCCTAGTTCACAAGAAGCTATTTAAATAAAAGTATCTTAAATAGAACATTAATAGTATGGAATCTATAACAAAGTTCTCCCAGATGTCATGTCTCTCATGGTTGTAAAGGAGGGAATATTTCTTCTCATTGGCTGGAAGACTAGAAATGTACAATAATGAAGGAACCAAAGTAAAAATCTAGCCTTCCCCCACTTTTCCTTTAGTAACTTGTGCCCTAGTAGAACTGAATTGAGGAGGGTGTGAGAGGGTTTCCGGTAGCAGTTGTCCAAGGTGGAAGGGAAGGGAGAAGAGAAGTCCCCGTGGGTGTCGGGTCACAAGGGGAGCCTCTCCTGAATGGCCATTGCACACAGAAATACAGAAGTTGGAAACTGCCAGGACTTCAAAACTCTACATTCTATTTTTAAAATATCTTTATGAGCTATAATTCACATACCATAAAATTCACCCATTCAAAGTGTACACTCAATATTTACATTGTTGAATATGTATAAAATCAACTTTCTGGATAGCTTAGTTTAACTAGGTTTCACTTAGCTTACATTGAGGTTTCAAACTATCCAAGGCTGTTGCAATCACCAAATCCCACAATTTCAACTTCACAGGAAATATTCCTGCCCCTCTCAAGTTAAAGCAACACCTTCAAACTCTGATAGAATCACTATGAAAACAATGTATTCTGCTTACTCTATTTCTGTGTTTTTCAGAGAAAAAAAGTTTTACTCCCCCAAACCCCAGGAGTGAACCACTTACAACAGTCATGTAATGTAGCATTCGGCCGTCTACCCGCCCTTCATCAAACTGGGTCTTATACTGGGGGAGGCCAATATCATCCAACCATCCTAAAGGAGAGAAACCAGTGTCATTACCACACCACAAAATACCTGTTCTTGTGATTAAAAAGAAAAAGCAGTGCAAGTGTGCGCTCTCTCTCTCTCTCTCTCTCTCTCTCTCTCTCTCTCTCTCTCTATATATATATATATATTTTTTTTTTTTTTTTTTAAATAAAAATCCTCTTACTAGTGACCCAGTTGAAATCCAGCTTTCCATGATTGGTTTCTTCTTCAGATCCCAGGGCTTGCAGTGCCAACTGGAGTTTCTTTCGATGAAGTGAATGCTTGATTCCAAGTTCCTGAAACAATAAACAGAAACACTGACTTTATAATTCTACCTACATGGCCTGGATACCACTGGCAAAGGATGCAAATTCCTCTAAAACAAAGAGACCCAATTCTACATTAAATTAGAATACTAACTTGGGCTACTAAAATGTTGCCGACAAAAAAGCCCCTAGAAAGCCAAGACGTCCACAACCAGTTTAGTGGTGTGTTAGACATTCCCCAGTGACTCATTTTCTTTGTAAGACAGGAACTGTAGCATCCATAATAGAAACTGTACTCTTACTTTGTACAAAATGATAAATAATTGGGAAGAAATGTTAAATAACTGGACATAAAATGTAGGTTGTTTTTTTTTTTTCCTTTTGCAAAGTGAAGTTGAATTGCATGAATTACATGGAGAAGACAGGCCAATGATAAAGCCACAAAATGATTTTGAGAAATATGAGCTTAAGGTTTATTATTATGGCCATATAATTACTTTTCATTAAAATGCCGAGTGGCTTAAGTGTTCCATAAGGAATCATCAAGACCAGGTCTTTCCTTTTAAGTCCATGAGATAAAATAAGCATAAAGCAGTTGAAAACCCAAACTTTTTACTGGCTCCACCTATGCTCCTTTCTGGAATATAAAACAATCCTACATTCATATTATCTTTCTCTTGGTATCCATTCTGTAAACAAAACAGAGTAGCAATCACCTTCTCTAGATCTTGTTGAGAAGCCTGCAAAAGTGTTTGGCCAGATGCAATCCAGTGCTTGCCAGAATTCAGGTAGGACCCCAAACCCTGTTCCACGAGCCAATTGCAAACTTGCTCCTTGGTCCATTTGGCAAATGGCATATCCAAGTCACTACAAGAAAATGAACAATTGTACAAAAAA
>NW_007726607.1:101824-103061 GCF_000696425.1 Galeopterus variegatus
CCTTGGTCCATTTGGCAAATGGCATATCCAAGTCACTACAAGAGAATGAACAATTGTACAAAAAAACAGTTCAAAGCCAATACTCTGACTTATCAGTGCTGAATAACTATATATTCAACAGATATGCAAATTCCCTGGTGATAGACATTGGACCATGAAAAGCTTAATTTTTAGTACATATTTGGAGGAGAAAGTGAAGTGGTACTGGAGTTGGAAGTTACTTTTAAGAGCATCGTCTTCATTTCAAATGAAACCACAAAAGATTCAAATTAATTTAGCAAGAACACATTCTTCAGAAAAAGACTCAGTGAAACCAACATAAGTCACTATACCAACTAATGTTGTTTGAAGACTGGATTCCCAAACAGGAAACACTCAGTCAGACTGAGAGAAACTCAAGTCTAACTTGAATTAACTTTAGCAGAATTATGGCTTCTCTCCAGATGGTAATCACTGAGAAGAGGGCAATATGCCATTACTGAGTGCAGAAAGAGTAATCAAAGCAAAATTCCTTTCCATTTTTGTTAGGCACACAAATAGTGTTCTTGCTTGAAAAAAAAAATGTGAAGATAAACAAGACTTTCTTTTTGTTTAACTAGCACAAGAAGGTCCTCTACTGTGTTCAGTGAGAACATATGGCAAATGAGACCATTCGGTATTTGAAGAAGGCCAAAGAGCATTTCCTCTTTGTTGAAACCCATGTCTGGTGATACGCCCGTGTGGGAGGGACTGTGCCTAAAACGTTTCTAGCCCATTATGCTTTTAAAACATTTAGTATCACACCATGTACTGTATGTTTGCCAACCCCACCCTTTTATGTTCAGCAGATCAGTGAAATCATTCCAAACCAACATGAAACTTTGATAAGGGTGTAGGAAAAGTCCATAAGAGCCGTAATAGACAAAACATTATGTTGTCATGATAAAGCTAAGAATTCTGATAGAATTTGTATCTTTAAGTGTTTTCACAGACTCCATTAATTACTAGTGTTTATTGAGCAGTTATTATTTGCCAGATACACAACACACATTAACTCATTTAATCTTTATAATCACCTTTTGGGGTAGGTACTCATTATTAGGAAGACAAAACTGAGGCACAGAGCATGGAGGTCGTTACTCATGGTCACCCAGCTGGTAGAGAAAGTGGAGGGCTAGAAATCAAATCCAACAGTCTGATTCTAGAACCTACTCTTTTTTTTTTTTTTTTTTTTTTTTTTTTCCGTGTCCGGCAACGG
>NW_007726607.1:104008-106107 GCF_000696425.1 Galeopterus variegatus
CTGTATGTGGGATCCGAACCCTCGGGCGGGAGCGCCGCCGCACTTCCCAAGCAGCGCACTATTGCAGTGCGCCACCGGGCCGGCCTAGAACCTACTCTTAACCACCATACTATCCCCTCTTTCCAAGGCTTTGCTTTAAAGCACTTACAATTACTGCCTATGTAAAACGTAAGTCCAAGAACCATTCTAATACAGCTGTTGCTGACACTTTGCTCCGGCTCCTCACCTCACTCTCACTGCCCTCACCTTCTGCATAGTTGCTTGCTCATCAACCACTGACAAATTGCACTGCTCTAAAGACAATGGACCCTCCACTAGGCATGGCAGTGAGCAATGACTTTGATTGTTTAACCCAGTGTCAGCACTAACATCCCAGATGTTCACGAGGCCTTGATGCTTGGGTAGAAATGCAAAAAACAGTCCATTAGTTAGGCTGTTCTTACCTGTTAGACTGTCCTAGGTCTCGAGACCAACCCAATCGGGGCCCTGCAGTTGCCCTTGTCCCTCCTCTTTTGAATTCTGGCTCAGGCATGTCATCTGGATTGAATGTAGTTGACTGACTTCTCCTAAGTCTGAAGAAGACACAATACACATTGCCTTGTATTAGACCTGAGGAGGCCTTAACCAGAACATTTTTAACTGGTGTATACATTCGAACTACTCCTCTTTATATGTCATTAACATAGACATTTGAATTTAAACTTTAACTGAGATCCAATGAGTTAATGAACCCCAAATTACAATCTTCTTTCCATAAGAGGAACACAAAAGCCTTATAATTCCATACCCATTTTCAGCCAGTTTTCCATTTATCCCTACATTTGAGCAATGCGTCCACTTGTTTACTCTTTTACTTACCTTCCAAAGAGTTTCATGATCCCTCTGGATTTCTTTTTGGAATCTGGAGATGGTGGAGAGATCTGGAAGGGACTGTTCCCCTGTGAACCTTTTGGCCGAGAAGACATACCAGCCAGATCTAGGTGTTCTGCTGTCTCCTTTTCCGTTTCAGCTATTCCGAAAACAGAATAAAGACTTGATGATTTTAAAATATGGAATGAACATGATAAGATATTAAACTTCTTGGCTTTAGCAACTATTAAGAATTCTTCTGTTGGTCTATAAATCAGTGATTTACAATGAGAACCCTGTAAATATTGAAAATAGAACACAAATGTATGTTCTACTCTACAGTTTACTGTGTGTAAAGTTAATCAACTTAAACTACAACCCTTTTGGAGATTAAAAGAGTGTGATAGGATTACCATATGTGTTCCTTAAGTGATATGTATTCATAATGAAATTATTTTCAATCTTGCTGTAGTACACGGTACTGCTGACTAACTCCTACAGCCATTAAATCATCATCTCCTTTCACTTCTTGTCATGACACTTTCCTGGATCTGTCCTCTGATAGTTTCTTCTTTGCTGTAGTGCCTGTTTTCCTTTCCTCTTCATTCCACTCCAAGACTCTAGTCTCCCCCTGCATAATCTTCTGACAAGCTTACACACTCTAAGCTCAGCACTAAATGACGGCTTTCCTCATTTATAAATGGGAGGCACCAAAGTCTCTGAGCCTAATCTCTCTCTGAATCTGAATTCAGATTCAGACAGTATCTGAATGTCTGTGTATGTTCGCAGTTCAGTGTGTCGGGAACATTTGGGACTCAACAAACCCACCCAATTTCCCTGAGAGTCTTTTCCTCTCTCAAATTTTCTTATTTGATATCTAATTAAATTATTAACCCTGTTACTCCAATTGAAATTCTATCTCATTTACTTTTTATTCCATCTTCTCCTTTGGCGTTTATATCAAATCAGTTATCAAGTTCTACCAATTCTTTATTTAAGAAATTTATTCCACCTATTACATCCTAGGCACTGAGAACAATGAACTGGATATGCATGTGTTCCTTTTGATATAAAATTAGTGCCTGTTGATTTTGCCTTAAAAGAATAACATACAGATTTGCCACTCTAGATCAGTATTAACTAGTTCTCTTTGCTGTTCCTTTGTAGATGATCCTATACTAGCAAACACAAGGGCTACTGTTTTCCTCAATGTGAGATTTTATACTTTATAAAGGAAAGTAAAATGTTGA
>NW_007726607.1:106345-108509 GCF_000696425.1 Galeopterus variegatus
TCCTTTTGATATAAAATTAGTGCCTGTTGATTTTGCCTTAAAAGAATAACATACAGATTTGCCACTCTAGATCAGTATTAACTAGTTCTCTTTGCTGTTCCTTTGTAGATGATCCTATACTAGCAAACACAAGGGCTACTGTTTTCCTCAATGTGAGATTTTATACTTTATAAGGAAAGTAAAATGTTGAACAAAAATTACAGGAGCAGTGTTTCAGCAAGATACAACAGCTGTAGAAGTTGACTTTTCATGAAGCAGCGCTGTGATTATAGGTTATAGTAAGCAGCATTTGCCTCTTAGCATGGACAACACGGTTCTTCTAAGAAAGATGCAGAAAATAATTTTAAAATAGTTGTCTGAATAGATCAGTTTATTTCATGCATCCAGTGTTTATTTTAGATATTTAATGCTACAAAGAGATAAATCACTTTTGCTCATCCACATCAGAAGCTATGTGGATATCTATGCAAGGTAATAGCACGTATTAGGAAAATCCAAAGGAGCCTTTCCATTCAAACCCTACAACCATGATGGGTCTAAGTGCCCCTCATTTTAAAAGTATCATATTTTTCTTTTTTATTTTGAGGACTTTTTATTGTACATTGCCCTACAAATAGGAAAACTGAGCTTTCCCCTCTCCGAAAATCACTTTGAGGGCAACTCCTCAGATGACATGTAGAGTTATCTCTGTTGTCACTACATATTACCTCCATCCTCAAAGCAATAAAACGTCAGAATAATGTTCCCCTAAGAGAAGTAAGCCTAAAACTATCATCTTCAATGTTTTCTATAAACCTCCCTATGTGGCTAAAAACATTTCTTTTCAGAGGCTGAGAGAAATATAAACATGGAGAAGGGGTTGTCAGGACTCGGGAGTTAGTGTGTGATGATCTGCACTTCGAGGGTGGAAGGGCTGGCACATACAATGCCAGGACATTGCCACCCTGCACTCTGAGCGAGGCTGTGCACTTCTAGGTCCTCTCAGAGTTGCTCACAAGGTGTCATTAGCATTGGTTAAAACAGCATTTAAGCTTGAAAGCAAAGCCTCTACAGAGTCCTTTTCAGCAGAAGGTGGTAGGCACACTCTGGAACAGAGAACTGAAATTTCTAATTGCTGCCAGCTCACTTTCTAGAGATCACAGATGCCAAGAGCGGGGATTAGATTGGTTTGGAGCACAGTACTGGCAAAGGCTGGCATGCAGGGGTACGATACCTAAGGTGGGTGCACTGGCACTTCGTTTACGATCTTCAGATATCCCAACAACGCACACAATCACACGCAGCCCAATGGAGAGAACACAGGGGGATGACAAAATGAAACACGGATCAGACTCCTCCTTACAGAATGCACACAGGGGAGGAAAGGCATGCACCGCACTGTGCCTCCGACGTTACACACAGACTCCTTCGGGATTGTCAATGTTATTTTACCCACTATCAAAATAGATGGCAAACTGTCTATAATGAGCTCAAAGAGCATCACAATTTTAGGTCTTTCCACTAAGTTTACACCACAGGACAGAGAGCGGGGTGAGAGTTTATGTATCTACACACCATTAAATTAAATTCACTGAAGCATTTTTTGCTAAATTCCCCCCAAGTCATTCATCTTCATTTCTGAGAAAGAGAAATGTATAAAGGGGAGGGAAGAGGTTGATCTTTTCCTCTTTCTGAAAGAATGAGGGCAGAGGCATTTCGGCTGCACGTACCCAAATTTGGTGCACTTGCTGTCCTCTTACTACTTTTGATTTTAAAAAAGCCCCGGCCAAAGGAAGATCTGGCTTTTCGAGTGCCAAAAGGGTTGTCATCCACAGAGGCATCCTGTCCTGGAGCCTTGGGAGGGAGTCTCCCAAAGGTGCTGCTTTGTACTGCAACTTTATCCTGAGAGGTAGGTAATAATAACAAAACACAGCATTAATGTCCATAATCAGTACATGCCAGGCTCGATACTAAATAGTCATGTTACATATGCAATTTTATTGAAAAGAATAACTGAACTAACACATTGATTACCAATGTCAAATGCCATATTAGGAGTTAAAAAAATCAATTCTGGGGCTGACCCGGTGGCACACTGCTACAGTGCACCGCTTGGGAGCGCAACGGCGCTCCCGCTGAGGGTTCGGATCCCACATACAGACAGGCCGCTCACTGGCTGAGCGAG
>NW_007726607.1:109586-110459 GCF_000696425.1 Galeopterus variegatus
TTTTTTTTTTTTTTTTTTTTTTTGCAGAGGTGGAGAGAAGGGTGTGTGGTATAATATTTAAAGTAGTTATTTTACTATATGTATCTACTGCTCATAGTTACAAAAAGCTTACAGATAGTACAATTTACTGATATTATTTATGTCTCAATACTGATGTCAAAATCATTTAACCATTTATTGAACTGACAAGACAAAAAGGACTTTAATTACAGCTGTCACCACCGACTGTGCTGTGTCAGTTCTACGGGGTACTTCAAAAAGTTCATGAAAAAACAGTAGTAAAAGATAATACGCATCTTTCCATGAACTTTTTGAAGTACCCTCGCATGTATGTATGACTCAGGCACTAAGAGACAGCAGTCAAGAGACTGCACTTGGAAGTAGCCTGCCAACAGGACTGTAACCCTTGCAAGGTTAAGGACCAAAAATCAAGGTAAAGAAGAACTGCAGCACGTGTTAAAGACGCCTTTAAAAATGCCAAAGTGTTTGCTTTAGATGGACAACGGCTATACAAAATAAACTGAGGGTAATCTAGGAATGGCTTTTAGTGAGGTCTCAGGAAGCTGTTATGGTCATTAAGAAGATCAAATAGCATGATTGGGAGTTCACGGTTCTGTTTTTGTTTTTTAATAACCTGTTGAGGTGAAATTCAAATAACATGAAATTAACTATTTTAAAGTAAACAATTCAGTGGCATTTAATACATTTACAGGGTTGTGCAACCACCACTTCTATCTAGTTCCAAAACAATTCTGTCATTCTAAAGTAAAACCTCTTACCATTATGCAAATTTCTCCGCATTCTTCCCTCCCCCACTGGCAACCACCAATCTGCCTTCCCTTTCTACGGATTTATCTATTTTGAATACTTCAT
>NW_007726607.1:111624-114738 GCF_000696425.1 Galeopterus variegatus
GCTTCTGAATAGACTCCTTTTCCTGTTCAAAACAACAACAATATTGTTGTTATAGGAATCCTTTATATATTCAAAATTTGTCATATGCAATTTCATAAATTAAAAAAAAATTTACATCTACTTCTAAGCTATAAAATCTTAAGTTTCATTTATTTCCAACACTGTTTTATTAACGTCTCCATTTTTGGTTTTACGTACTACTTTCAATCCTTCATATTCATACTTCTTACTATTTATGTTAACCACGGTGTCTAATAATTTTCCATTAGAGAAACCACAAGCTCTTCTTAAGAGTTTTTTTTGCAAAATGGGAAAAGCCGAAAATCTCTAAATGTTTTCTTCTCAGGGTAACAGACAGAAGAAACACAGAACCCACCCCATCTGATGTCTCCTTCTTCAGGTTGCCCAGGCTGGTGGACTTTTGCAGACTTGAAGTTCTAAAAATAACAATAATAATAATTAGGATTAATAATAAGTGGCTCTGGTGCCACTGTTTCTATGTAGAACATCTTGGAAAGAAACTAAAATTGTGTGTGGGTTGAATCCTGGGAATGAAAGAAAATCTGGAATCAGGCAGTCACTTATGTGCTTAGCTAAATTATAACATTTAGTTCTTTTAAAAGCAGGGGTGGTTAACTGTCCTGCCAATAACTTTAAATGTCCTGTACATGTCAGAATAGCTGGAAAAATACTTAGGACTATCCTTGTGATGTCAATATTTGAAAATAAACCAGTGTTTTCCATGGACAAATGGTATACTCTTTGCATGTATACATTTATACTAGAACCTTTTAAATACTCCTGTACTATTTATACCTAGTACCTCTAATTAAAATAAAGAATGAAAGTTTGACTTTTCAATTCACAAAAGAATCACTCTTCTGAGTCTGGCAAAGCAATTCATTTTATAGTTCTGATCAAAGCATAATAGCGGAATCCCTATTGCTACCATAAGAATTCATCTGCTATCCCAGGGAAGGCAAAGTGACACTATAAATATCCAGAAACTGTCTCTTTGACATGATTATATTCAATTATATACAACTGGTTTTACTCAAAAATTGAAGGCAGGAATATGAGACCAGTTTAAAAAGAGAGAGAGAAAAAAGTAATGTGTTTGCTCTAAGAAATATAATATCATGAATATACAAACTTTTAAAAGGCATTTCTGCTATACTTATGTGTATATGAGGGGTCTTCATGAAGGAGAGAACAGAACTGTGGTTACTAGAGGTGGGAAAGGGGGAGGGAGCTGGGGAAAGGGGTTAGGGAGAGAGTGATTAATGGACACAAAGAATGTTTACAATTTGTAATGATGAATATACTAATTATACTGATTTGATCATCACGTATTGTACACAAGTATTGCTAGTCAGCTCTGTACCCCACAAACATACATAATCAATTATGTTTCAATGTAAAAAATGCAAAATAGATCAATAAATAAAACAAAAAGTTCATGGAAAGATTCATATTATCTTTTATTTTTATTTTTCCATGAACTTTTTGAAGTACCCTTGTATAAGATGCTAGAAGTATCAACAACCAAATAAAGTAAAAGATAACGTGAAAAGATCTCATCTCTGAGTACTGCTCTGAAAATAGACTTTCCTAATTTAATCCAGACTTTAACTTGGATATACATAGATATTAAGTCAGTTTATTAAATTGAAAGTTTTTCCAGCCATCACATCACTCTCTGTGATTCTTTTCTGTGGGACTCAAAATATGTCAGTACGAAAATGAATTAAAAGCACTGAACTTCAAATGAAAACTGGTGAAAGGCAGCTAAAGATCTGCAAAAACTCGGCATGAGATAATGGTAAACGAGCAAGTATTTCTTTGTGAACTTACAGCCCTCTACCTTCCCCCCATCATTACAGCTGCATTAATTTATTCATTTATTTAACAGCCTCAGTCATTCACTGTTAATATTTCTTATTATCAGGGTAACAGAACTCTCTTCTTCACAAGTCTCAATCATCAATCACATTTTTCACATCCAATAAAATATAACTTACAAAGTTATATAAAATATAACTTACAGACTGTCACAAAGTTGGGTTTCAACAGCAGCACCAAGGCTTCTTTTTCCATCACTAAAACATAAAAAAAAGTATTTATTAGCTTCATGAATAAAAGACCATATATATTCAAAGTGAACTGAGTTGTCAAAAACAAAAAATTGTGCAAAGGAAGCTATTTCTAGTTTTGTTAAAAATATTTTATTACATTTTATTTGTCCTAAATGTAAAATTAGACAATTAATTTAAGAATATGTTGGCAAAAAATTCTGTTTGCCTACAGAGAAACTACGTATCCCTCTCCCTGCTCCTTCACGGCCATCCTTCAAAAGATCTCATGGCACATGACTGTTGCTATCCTGCTTACAATCCTTCGATGGTCACCTATGACCTAAGATATAAAAATCCAAGTTCCTTAAAATCCCTCTCTAACCCGACCACCCAACCTCCGCAGCCTCACCTCCTACCACTACCTGCTTCACACCTTTTATTTTAATAATACAGAGCTGATTAGGGGCCTCCCGGCACATGCCTCGCTGTTTCTTACTTCTCTGGGTAAAAATTGTGTCTGTAAATAAATGTGATGCACTCTTGTTTTTGAGTGATCTACTTTTTTGAACATTTATATTGCAATGTTAGGTTATAAATAACATACTCCTCTTCAAATGAAGTCTCTGGCTTAGGAGGCAACTTTGATTTTTCAGACGTTTCCACACCTGTAGATGCTGGCAATAATGACGGGATTGAAACTTGCAAGATGCTGGTGTGGAACTGTAATATAATTATAAAAAGTCAATCAAACAAGCAAAATACAAACCACAGGGTAACAAAACATAAATGAGTAAATGGTCTAATCAATAAAATCTCACACACCTGTGTTTAGAACTCTACTATGTATAAAAATGATTTCAGAATATAAATACCTGCATAGGACAGTATTAATCAGAGAAAACATACTGGAGGAAGGCAATTTTTGAACTTCATTCTGAATAAGACCCTGAATATTGTGAATGACACATAATAAGGACTCTTAAGCAAGTTAACAGGAAATCCTAACAATCTTAAGCCCTGGCTGAAATCTTGGCTCTGA
>NW_007726607.1:115339-116658 GCF_000696425.1 Galeopterus variegatus
AAAATCTCACACACCTGTGTTTAGAACTCTACTATGTATAAAAATGATTTCAGAATATAAACACCTGCATAGGACAGTATTAATCAGAGAAAACATACTGGAGGAAGGCAATTTTTGAACTTGGTTCTGAATAAGATCCTGAATATTGTGAATGACACATAATAAGGACTCTTAAGCAAGTTAACAGGAAATCCTAACAATCTTAAGCCCTGGCTGAAATCTTGGCTCTGACACACTTGTCTGAGTGATCTCAGGCAAGTCTCTTCATGAGGCATCAGTTTCCTCCTCTGTAAAATGAGAATGACAGTGTCTACCCTACGGGGCTGCAATGATTTGACATGAGATTTGGGTAATGTGCTTTGTTCATAAAGCATTATTTTCGCTTGAATATCTACCACTAGTCCAATATAAAACATTGGTCAAGCTAGTTAATTATTATTCTGTGTATGAACTAGTTGACTAATTTCAATTAACACAGTTCATGAAAAGTGTAATTAAAACCAATTATAATGTACTTTGTGGCTACCACTTAAAACACTTTGCTTAATAATAACAATATTACAGCAAAAAGTAAAATGCATAACACGTTTGTCCTGAAGATGTGAAAGATGTCCTAGAGTCTGTGAAAGAATTTTAATACTCTGGTGTTCCATAATTTCTGACAAATGTAGAGCAGTTAAGATTGTGGGCCATATCATGAACTAATAAATAAAACACTTTAAAAAATATTCCAGTAAAAAAAACAACAAGGTTTGCCTCAGTGAATTCCTACAAGTCAACCAATCAGTGACAGCTGCTTACTCCTGAAAGTCAGCCAGGTAAGGACTCACACCAGTGGACACCCTTCTACTCCTCTACACACCAACCAATCGGCAACAGTCTCTCCTTAGTAACCACAATCTACAGTGATGTCGCCTCTGCCTCTGAAAGTCCACCAGTCCTTGAGCTCCAAGCTTCCTAAAAACCCCACATATGAGCTTGAAGACAATGTGCTTGACCAGCAAAGCTCACTTGTTTAAGTAAAGCAATAAATTCCACTTTGTGATTTCTGCTTCAGTTACTGAGAGGTGGTTTCATCCTTTGACTCTATAAAAGGTTATAAAATGTTAAGTCATATCACTATAAAATAGAAAATTATTTCACTATCAGTTTTTTAGTTTGGATCTTTATGATTAATCCTGGGCAACTTATTCAGCCATCATCCCTGTTTCCTGAGGTACATATATATAGATAGATATAGATATAGATATAGATATAGATATAGATATAGATGATATAGATATAGATATAGATATAGATATAGATATAGATATAGATAT
>NW_007726607.1:117205-119662 GCF_000696425.1 Galeopterus variegatus
ATTAATCCTGGGCAACTTATTCAGCCATCATCCCTGTTTCCTGAGGTACATATATATAGATATAGATATAGATATAGATATAGATATAGATATAGATGATATAGATATAGATATAGATATAGATATAGATATAGATAGATATATATCCTTGGATTCCTAATCATGGGGAAAGGATAACCACATGGACAGACTGACCCATTTTCTTGATCTCTTTCTCAAACTTCAAGGCTTTAACTCCAGCCTCAAAACTCCTTGCTGGTTTTTCTTTAAAGATGTGGCTGAATTCCCTCAATCCCCACCAAATCATTCTTGTTTCAAACTAAAAACTACAATTCACATAGCAAGACTATTTTTTTTAAAAGGATACGAAATTATCTGGGTGATGCCTACATGTAACTGTAGCTGCTCCCTATAAATGCGGCACATTCACTGACTGTCAAATGTTACTTTTCCCTTCAGTACAAATATATATTTAACAGCCAAGGATTTTTCCCTCTAAAATATTTCTTATTCCTTAATTAATTCCTTGATTAATGACATATTTTAGCTCTCTCCTACATTGAAGAGAAAAATGTTGTTTTCTCCTTGAATTCATTTCCATTCAATTCAAGTTTCGTTTTCTCATTATGTAATTATCAGCAACAAATATAAAAAGTAAAGATGCCACTTGGTTTCTTCACTGCCTATAGTGAAATGTGATAGGAGAGATGACCAAAGAAAGATCAGTTAAATGTAAGGGAGCCAAGATTGTTTAACTAAGTTAAAAAAAAAAAAAAAAAATTTCCCATTCCTAGTCTCTCTAGACAGCATATTCCACTAAAATTAAGAAATAGTTTCAGGGTAAAGGTTGAGCACCCATGCTGTCAGGAGAACATGGCCTTGATGAAGCCAGGGGTGTGGTTGTAAAACCCTTCTAAAATAAGGGGACGTTCTACAGCAGCCATACAGGGAATCTAAGGTAGACAAAGGTTACTCGTGAAGATATTTGTAGATATGCTGTTAGGTAGTGAAGTGGATTATAGCTTGATTAATATGAAATTCCAAATGTTTAAAATATTATACTAAATTAGACTCAAAGGGTTAGAGAGCATAGAAAACGAAAAGGTGTCTTTGGACCTCTGTGGGCACGTGCACAGGCACAAAGCTGAGAAAACTACTCATCTGCAAATACAAGTTCCCTCGTATGGAAAAGGATGGATGACTTGGAGGGAAGAACCAAGAGCCCAGAGGACTGGGCCCTCATACAGGAACCGACAACACATGCCTGCCCGGATTTCGGAATTGCTGTGGACTGGCAGCACCTGCCCATGTGCCTCCCATTCTCTCACTTTTTTAATTGGAGTGCCTACAGCAGTTACATTATGCCTATCCTACCACTATATGTTGGGTGTGTGAGGGACATATAACTAGTCCTTTAAGTTCCCAGCTCTTTAAATCGAATGGAATGGTACTCAAGAAGCTGTGCCCAAGGGACTGCACCTGAGGAGCTTCACCTACATCTTGATCTGACCTAGATGACAAAATCCTGGGATGCTGATGCTTCATTGGAAAGAGACTTGGGGGTCTTTGGAGAGGGGATGTGTATATTTTGCATGGAAGAGGGATATAAACTGTTGTAGCCAGAGGGTGGAGTGGCAGATTGTATTTTCCAAATATGGTTGCACCAATATATCCCATCCCCATTCTTCTTACAATGTGGTGATGTCACTTGTCCATCAAGATGTAGGATCTGTGTTCCCTCTCCTTTAATCTGGGTGGGCATGTGACTACAATAGAAGAGATGCTTTGTAGCTTCTGAGATAAGTCATAGAAGGTGATGCAAATTTCCCTAGTCATCTTGGGATGCTGGCCCTTAGGACTCAGCCACCATATTGAGAGGAAGCCAAGAGGTCACAAGTAGTCGGAAGCCTCAGCTGAAGTTGCAGCCAACAGCCAGCCTCAACCACCAGAAAGTTGAGTGAGTAGCCTTCAGATGACTTAACCCCCAGCCTTAGCACCACTCCAGCTGATGCCAAGTAGAGCAGAGATGAGATGTCCCTGCTGAGCCCTGCCCAAATTGTAGAATCGTCAGCAAAATAAATGTTGTCACGCAAGCCACAGAGTTTTGGGGTGATGTACAATAGATAACAAAGAGATTCTGGTGCTAGTTTGATGTAATGTATATGAGTTTAAGACTGTTTATTCCCCTCCAGTTGCTTTTTCCAAGTCTAAAGAAGTCAGAGGGAATTTTATTCAATCATCTTTCAGAGTCACCATCAGAAGAAGTGACTAAAATCAATTTTTTTACATAATCTCAGTTTATCCCCATCTTATTTACTTCCTACTTATTCTTTAATATGATCGTCATCTCACATTTAAGATATCTATCTCAGTGCTCGCTTCGGCAGCACATATACTAAGATATCTATCTCCAAGAGACTCATGTTTTTCCTGAACTTTACAAGCAATTTTGACATT
>NW_007726607.1:120784-122698 GCF_000696425.1 Galeopterus variegatus
ATAGCAGCACTTTTGGAGGAAAATAAGAATCCCAATTATATTGAACATGAAAATTTTTCTGATCCTCAAAAATCAAAGAGTCAACTTCTACTGGCATCACCTAAAAAACAACATGGGACCTAGGCAGCAGCATCTTACACTATGAGCACCTACAGCCCAGGGACTCTTAGGCCACACTGACTACCTAGTAGTGGTATTAACAGAGGTGGTCTTATTCGATGCAACCACTGAAAGGAAATTAGAAGTTCATTTTTTCCAACAATCCTTCTGCAATTTTGTTTTAAAATTTGGGGCTTTACAAATTTTATTTTAGAAATAGCCAAGATGAGGAATACCTGTTAACAGCAAACTAATTCTAAATAGCAACAAAGTCACCATTTAGACAACTCAATTTTTATCACTGCTGTGTTCTTGAAAAAACAGAAAGGAAAAAAGGAAAAGAAAAAAAGACAGATGTCCTTTTGACCCCTCAGGAGGATCCTTTTATGCCATTTTGAGGCAGAAAGAGCCTAACAGAGAAAAGCAACCACATATCCTCCAAAGCAGCAACTTTGAGAATTTTTCTTACATTTCCTAGAAATGAAAAGGATTAAGCAACAATGCCAGGTATTCTTTTTTAAAAACAGAAAGAATAATGCTTAAAATTCTGAGCTATGCATAAAAATGTTAAATCATTCACTTCACTTGTTTAGAGATCTTAACTAGACCATAGCTTTTTAAGTTTTACTAGAATGTTATCCTAAATAAATATAAATCCTAGTGAGAAATCACTTTATATAACTCTTCATTGCCACAGGACATAATTTTCAATGTTTGCATGCATAGCAAAAAAGACTGGAAAGAAATACACAAAAATTCCAATAGTTATCACGCCGGCAAAATTATGAGTGATTTTTAACTCCCTTTCTCTATTTTCCAAATGTTTTACAATATACTCTAATTACAAAAATTAACCTTTTCTTCCTTGGTTTTTAAACATAAGAATTGCAGTGTTGAAGTTCTAGAAAATCAAACAATATTTTAAATGCTATGCATATATAAAAATAATTCACTTGCAAAGTTGCANAAAATCAAACAATATTTTAAATGCTATGCATATATAAAAATAATTCACTTGCAAAGTTGCAGTGTTCTCTAAAAGAGAGACTCTTCTGAAGGCATGGAAAATGCTGAGTGCTAACAACTGCCACAGTCAACACTGATAATTAGAGGTTTACTTCTTCGCTCACATATTTATGAGATCTTAATAATACGCCAGGCTCTGTGCACAAAAAGATGAAGTATTTTTTTTTTCAAAAATCTTGTTCCAAAGCAGAATTTTCTCTGTGAACTCATTCAAATTAAAATCTCAAAATCTGAGCATTTCACGAGTACCTTCCAAAAGACTTGTTTATTTCCAGTGCTTACCTGCAGAGCAAATAACTCTGCCTATGCATTGCTAATAAACAAGAGCACTTTCGATGTTCTTAGCATTTTTATTTGTTATAAACAATCCTCAAAGCTTTTCCACACTTGAGAATAGCTGACTGGCCTATCTGCAGATAAAATAATAATAATAAATACAACAAAATGCATGACTATCTTTACTTAGATGTCTTATGAGATTTTTTGAACTTAACATGTTCAAACCTGAACTCAATCCTCCTTAACCACCTCAATGTTCCTTCTTTGGGCTTCCCCATCTTGGTAAATGGAATCAACCTCTGCCCAGCTGCTTTATTCAGAAATGTCTACCTTTCTCGTTTTTTTCCTCTTCTTCACTGTCATCTAATTCATCACAACACTGTGTTGGTTATAACACCATAATATATTTCCAATCAGCACCACCTGATCTTTTCATGTGAATACTCAAGAGTCTCTTGATTGGTTTCCCCTGCTACCAATATTGCTCTCCTCCCCCCCCCCCCCTGGCCC
>NW_007726607.1:123163-135009 GCF_000696425.1 Galeopterus variegatus
TTGAGTGGAGTGTACTGTAGACGGATGGTCAGGGAGAGCCTCTCCAGAGAGAGAGAACAGCAGCATGTGCCCAGATCCTAGGGGAATACAGAAGTTGGTCCATTTGTTGCAAAGATAATGTTGCTGACTTAAAACACACACACACACACACACACACACACACACAGACAAAACTCTTCTGTGGATCCCCCTGCACTTGAACAAGAGCTGAACCCCTCACCTTGCATGACCTAGTTGCTGTTCATCTCTACTCTCTCATCTCATCTCACTCTGCCCACTGCTCACTGCTTTGCAGCCACGCTAGTCTTCTTTGACTACTTAAACACACCAACTTCTGTATTCCCCTAGGATCTGGGCACATGCTGCTGTTCTCTCTCTCTGGAGAGGCTCTCCCTGACCATCCGTCTACAGTACACTCCACTCAAGAGCCCGTACACTTTCTGGCAGAGAAGAGTTGCCTAATAATATTGTTCAATAAATGAATGAGCTACCCAATTTGGGACAATGGATACAATCCCTGAAAGAAGCTGAGGCCAAATGTATAAGTTCATGGCCACATAACATCAAGTAAGGTAGAAAACCCATTAGAGCTACACTCTACCTTTTTTACCTTGGGTCAGTACTACGGTATCTTGCATTTTCTTGTACCTGTTCAGGCACTGTCGAAGATCTTCTATTTTCCGATCCTATGATTAAAATAAATTATCACCTTTAATACCATGATTTTAAAACAGAAAAGGTAACTGTGACATAAAGAGTAAGTAGACATGAATTATTTACAATAATCAAAAAATACTTCTAAACTTTAGTAATACTGGTAATATCTAGAATATTTTTCCTACGTACATCAGAGATATGAAAAAAGTACCTCTAAATTTAGAGATCCTATCCTTCAGCTGCCATCTTTAAAAAACAAAAACAAAACAAGGTGATAAGATACAAAACAAAACCAAAAAAAAAGAAAAAGAAAAAATCAGCTTTCATTACTCTCCTCTCTAACTGATAAGTTAACCCTTGAAAGAAAGACCTACATCTGCTGTCTTTGTCAGTCTCATTAATCACCATCTGGCTTTTCCTTCTTCAAAACACTCCATCAAAGTTGCTCCAATTAGTCATCAGTGATCTCCTATCCTTTAAAACAACAAACACTTTTCCAGCCTTTTCTCTAGGTAGCACCTGACTGAACCCACTCTTTTCTTCTTTCATTTCTCTGGCCACTCTTTCTTTTCTTCTATTTTGATTTTTTAATCCCTTGCCCAGATAGTTACTCCACTACCATGAACCCCATTATTTTCCCAACCTGGACAATGAATTTAGAGCTCCAAGGTTCTGTCCTTGACCCTCTTCTCTTTTCTATGCCCTCAGCTATGGTGCATTATAAAAATAGCCTCCCCAGCTCCTCCCACACTGGTTCTGGCCTTGGTCATGTGACTCCTTGGTCACTGCCTGATGAGATATCAACAAATGTGATTCAAGCAAAGGCTTGAAAAGCATTTGCACATTGTGGCTACCCTCTGGTGCTGCTCTAGGGAAGTCTGAGAAACGATGTGAAGGAGCCTAGGCTAGTCTACTGGAGGATGAGAGACTATTTGGAGAAGAGATGAGTCATCCCAACTGGGGCCAAACCAAACCAGTGTATTAATCTCCAGACACTGAATTGCAGTATCCTAGATCATGCAGCCCCACAGGAGCCACCAACTGACTGCAGAGATCAGCAACCCCCAGAAGTATGAGAAATAATAAATGTGGTTTGTCATGGAGCAAAAGCTAATTGACATCAATTGTAGCTTAGTCCCCATCAATCTACGATTCTACATTTCTCTAAAAATTGATGACGTTCACTCCTCACCAATCTGTAATTCTACATGAATCCTAAAACTTAGATTCAGGTTCCATCTTTCTAAGAGAAATCTTCTCTAAGAATGTCCCATGAGCACATCAGATTGAATACAGTGTATCTGAAATTAAGCTCGTTATTTCCCTCCAGTACTTGAACCTCTGCTTAGGTTTCCTCAACTCTCTAAGGGTACTATCATTTCACCCAGGTGCACAAAACAGAAACTTACTCTCATTTCTCAAATCCAGACATCTTTAAATCTTGTCAGCCTGTACATTTCTCTAAAATCTCTTCCCTCTTTGCCACTTCACCACCATTGCCCTATTTCAGGCCCTCTTCGTTTCTCACTTAGACGATTTTTAACAGTTTCTTAATTGTTATATTTCTCTTTACTCCCCCATTCTGCTTCCAGAGTTAGCTTTCAAGAGTAGCAATTGAATTATGTCACTGCCCAAGGTCTATAAGCTAGGACCCCACAGCACGAGCCTCGCACATGAAGTCGCCTGCCTTCTGACTGAGCTCCCTGGTCAGCCTCATACACCCCCACCTCCCTGTATCTCATGCCCCGGCACTTTCTCAGCATGCACTGGGCTATTTCCAGCCTGGGTTTTGAGGGATGTTTTGGTTCATGGCCCCTTTGCCTGGAAACCTTAACTTTCCCCATGAACAACTCTTGCTCTTCCTCAGAATTTACTCAAATATGTCCTCTTTGAAACCTTCTGGAAACTCCCATGGAAGTTATGTTACTCTTGGTGCTTCTCTAGCAGTTTGAACACCTGGTAAGCCGTCATTCAACACTGAGAGTTCTGTTTGTTGTTGCTTTTTTGGGGAAAGAAATTAAAACAAAATAAATTTCAGCGATTTTTTTTTTAAAAAGATAAAAAGCTATGGTGGGCAGCTTGCTAATTACTTTTCTTTTTATTCAATAGTGGGAAAGCCTAGCAAAAAGAAACCTAAATATGGGGGGGTGAAAATGACAATGAGTTTATTTCCAAGGAATAAAGAGTAAATAAAAAGAGAGAAAGCTAAACATAAATGAGATAAGAATTAGAGTAGACAAGAATTAGGAAAAAAAAAACTTGTGAGAAAAAGATTAAGCCAAAGTTCTTTGATATTTTGCTGTTTTTTACTTTCTCAAAATCACTCTTTTCTTGGGAAAATGTCCCCTTGTCTATTCATTATGGGACACGAGGGGACAGCAATTCTGATGACATGGAGCTGAACTCGACTGTTACCACCTACTATATACGTGGATGGCCAGACAAGCCATGAAGAAACACGTTGCCTTACTAGAGTACCTGTGTCCCTGCTCCCAGCAGGGTGAAACTGAAGATGTGGGTAAGAAGATCCAACTGGGGGAAAAGAACCCCTGGAGACCTTGGTATCAGTCCATGTAGATAAAACAAGGCCTAGGCCCATACATGACCTCACTGCACCTGTGCCTCTGTTGTCTGATATTTCACCTCTCAGGAGAGCAGAGACAACCACGGATGTGAAAGAGGCCAGGAGTGTGCAGGAAATAATAGGTATATGGAGAAGAAAACCAACACGATCGTGAAGTTAAAGTTGTCATGGTCTACCTCCTTCAGAGTTCGTATCTTAGCCCAGAATTTCCAGTGACCACAGCAATGATGTACTGTGGAATGCATCCTTTCTCTTAACTATCACCTGAATATACAGAACCGATCTGGTAGTTTGAACACTTTCTAAACTCATGGGGGCAGAGGGGGGATATTCTCAGTGGAGCCAGAGGTACAGGTCCCTATTCCTATGCACACAGCTACAATCACAATTGCCATCACTGACAGTGTGTGTTCCTGAGCATGCAGAGAGAGGGAATGTTTGCTCCTTAATGTCAGTAGTGTCTTGGGTATATTCTTTCAAACTGGGATATCTCAAGAAATTGCACGGAATGATCAAAATGGTGTTACAAAACATCCACAAATATCTTTAAATTTCATCTGGATACCTTTTCTTCATTTGCTGCCATCAAAGACTCCACAGCCTTTTTCATTTTCTGAACTTCAATGTCTGAAAATAACACAATGACCAACCAGAAGTCAGTTCAGTTAACACATGTGACAATGACGAGAAGCTACTTACTCTTCAGAATGGAATATTTTAAGGTAACAATTGTTAATAATTTGTTTTATTTGCTTTTTAAAAGGGAGCATTTTAACACCCATATTCTTTTTTTAGGGAAAATCTGAAAGATGAACACCATCTTTCTCACCCAAACAGTTGTTCCAGAAAGAAAATAAGGGCATGTGAGAGCTATCTACCCTCTGCAAGCAACAACACAACCTTCATGAGAACAGCTGAGATGAAATTTGAGTACTGTAACAACAAAAACACGGAGTTTTCAAAAAAGGAACCAAGACAGCTGTGGGTGAAAGCACTGAATGGTACACATAATGAGAAAAGCAGAGAAAATGATATTCAGTTATAACCAAGATGGAGACAGGAATGCTAAGAGCCTCATGGAACGTGATATTTACGTGAGTAGTCATGCTTAGAAGCTGGCTGCAGGTTCCATACAGAAGGGCAATAAGCATTTTGCTTCATCTATAAACTTCATTTCCAATACTGTTTTAAAACAGTTTTTGAGACACAGAGGCCAAAGTAAGCTGAGTGTGATTTTTCCTTAAAATTTGATATTCAAATACAAAAGCAAGTTACTTTAATAATAAAAACTCAAATATTTTAAAAATAAAAAGTCACTCCAATGTGAAACCATAAATTAAAAAGCTGAAACAGAAAAAATAATTCAGCTAAAGTTGCCTGCTTATCAGAAAAAAATACTCTACTTTAGATAATTTTAACTGATTGACAATGTCATTTTAGCCCAGAGATCCATTTTAGATCTCTGACCTCTAGAACTGTAAGATAATAAATCTGTGTTTTTTAAGCAACCAAAAAGAAAAAAGATAATTTTTAAAATAATGGAGCATCACTCAGCACTGATATAACATTTTCAGTTAAGATCTATTCTATAGACACTTTTTTAAAGACAATTCCCTTGACTTAATAATTCAATGTCTAGATTTTTTTGTACTGTGTGATTTGAATTTTTTGTTCCTTGCTATGATCAATGTTTATGTAGTAGAGCATTACAATCACAAATCAAGGTTTTTGGTTTGATTACCCTACATTACATTTTTTAATGCAGTTCTGATTTCTGACTTGACTAAAATAAGCTGTGTCTTAATGTATGTGATGAGTACTTAAAATTTTAATCCATGTGGTCCCCCCCTTTTATTGCACTGTATGTCAGAAGCTCTAACTCTTTCATACATACGTAAAATTTAATGGTTCCATTGTACTATTTGACCATGACATTTTGGAGAAACATTCCCAGCTGTAATGTTGTATACGGTAGCCCTCACCTGATGCTAGACCTTTCAAAACCACTATATTTCTAATAAATTTTGCTGTGAAAAACTGAAAAAAAAAATTCAGTGTGTGGGGGAAAGAGCTCATTAAGGATTTATCTTTATGTTGCATTAAATAATTCAGTCTCCATTAATCAGTCCTGGATACAATCTCTTTTGTAACACCAAGAGGACAAATTCAAAGAAGCTTCTGATGTAAACCTCAGTAAAATAGTGGACTTCGAAACATTGCAGAACAAAAGCAAAGTTCAAAATGGTCTTTCAACTGTGGTAAATCTTAAAAACAGTGGGTTTTCATAAATATAAGTGTTGTTTTCTCCTTCGATCCTGTATCACCCAGAGCACAGAGAAAACATTTTCTTATCTCTACCACTCTGTGTGCCCTGTTGTACCCAGTGGAGCAAAAGGGCTGAATCAAACAAAATCTGCAAAATGATCTTTTACCCCTTGTTTGTATTGTCTATTTGTCTACCCTCTATTATGTATACTCTGAAGAAATGGAGGGCTTATTGATGAAGCAACTTTACATCTTTGGTGAGAGAAATGTTTTAAAACACATGCAAAGAACAGTCCAAGTAGTACTTTTGGTGAATGTAAAGGCTGATGGAAATACACCAAAAACCTTACTTTTTTCTTTGAGCTTCTTTTTAAAATTTTCATCTGTGCAGGAAAACCCATCAAATTGGAAGTTAGAATATGTTACAACAATAAATAATATTTTTAAAGCACTATTACTTAGTCTCCTTTCACCTAAAATAAGGGGACTCTAACCTTATAAAATCTGGATATTAAGCCCTATATTATGACTTTAAGATTGGTAGTACAATAAATAATTCTCTGTGGGAGGTTGGAGAATGTACCTAATTAATCAGAAGACCTAAATTCGAGTTACTATTTCTTTCACTTCATCTTTCTGAACTTTGAATTTCTCAAATTAAAATTAGGCCTATGGAGTATAAGCACTTCTTACACCATATGTGCTGAAAAACAAGTTAATGTTGCTTTGGCTGCTTTTTATATTTCCATCACAGTTTGATACGTGGTCCTTCCTGAATGTGACTAGTACATTGTTTGTGTAACATCCAACTCACCTCTCAAGTTCAACAACACTGATACAGGCTTCTGTTCAATGACATGAGTCCACTGATGATGCACGTATATACTGCTGCAGTGTCAGACTGCCATGACGTTTCTTTCTTTCTTTCTTTCTTTGGTTGTGCATGAGGTTTTCTCTTATACTTTCTATATTTAAATTTTTTTCTTTAGAGACCATGTACAATTTTTGTAATAAGAAAACTTAATGGGTGTTATTTTCTAAAGAATATTTCTTCCTTTTGACCTGGTCAGATCAATATATTGACTTGCTGCCATGAAGTTTCTAAACACTTGCTCTCAAACCCTGTATTTATCTGGTTGTGCACGGACAACAAGCAGTTCACAGACTGGTTCTAGCCCTCAGATTAGACTTTGGATAGCACTACCCTAAAATACCCTCTAATACACAAGTCCTGTGATTCTATCTCAATCTTAAAGCCCTAAAAGTATGACCTATTTCTGAATGCCCTTTAATAATACGCAACTCTACATATGCCAAAATACAAGAGGTATATCCACTTCCCTTAGGTTTGATGAGCCGAGTTTTCCTATGGAGAGGGAACTGTGATACCTACAGGTATATAAAGCCATGGTATCCCAGAGCCAAGAAAGACTTAGAGGTAATCTAATTCAAGTCCCTTATTATGCAGACAATAATGTTATTAATTTCTACGTAAGAGATAAAAATGTACCAAGCTACTAACTGGAATTTGTTCTGTTTCAAATGATTCAAAAGTTGCTTTGGTATCTCATAGTGCCACCGTTGTCATTTGTAATAACAAAGAAAGGTTCGATTTGACCTGGTGTTGTCAGATATCATGCACACTATAGTTACAAATATAATTTTTAAAAAGACATATTTTATTCAAGTTATTTTCTATCATGTATAACCTACCTTATTAAAAATTATAATCCACATAATACTCAGAACGAACCTCCTCAGTTATGAAAAAATAATTTGGATACACTCATACATTTTTCCAAAAAACAGAATTAGCCTATTTTTGCTTCTGGCTCAACCCGTGGTAAAAAATTTTCACTAATTTGCCAAAGGTACACAGCCATTCCTCTCTTTTCTCAAAAGGGCAGAAAAGATTTCTAAAGCTCTGCACTCTATCTTGTCCTATTTCAGTTCTGAGAGAAACAATCTTGGGACATAGTAATGGTTCTTCTTAATTCTCTTGACATTCCCTTGTATTGCAGTTTGGACAAGTACATTCTCATGCTGAGAATTTACAATTAGTAATCTAAAATGAACACCCAGTGAAGTACAGAAGTTTCCTCCAGCTGCTGAAGAAGTTAATGAATTCCCCATCACAGCAGAGAGTCTTGGAGAATTCCCTGTGGTCCTGGGTCTAGTTGGCTTTTGCTAATCTTTCTCTGATGCTAAAATTACATATTGACTAACACCAGTTTCTTTTGTAGATTTTAGAGGATTTTAACAAAGTAAGATAACAAATGTTAAATATGTATTTTTACCTCTATCAGGAATTTCTATCCCTTCTCCTTTCATCCTGGAAACCAATTTTTCTTGTAGCCTTTTTACTTCACATTCCTTCTCTTCCAGTTGTTCTTTTAACGATGCGAGTTCCTCCTACAAATTACAAATTCATTTTATAACAGTAGATTATGACAATAAGAGAATATTCAGAGACCATGTTAGCTCTTTAAAGCAATAATCAGATTTTGCAAATGAAACAAGAATCTATAAGAATTTAGACACAAACATCAGAAATTATACAAGGGCAATGATGAGCAGGAAGCAAGACTATTAATATAAGCCCAATTTATAATCATTATAGTATAATTATTTCAATTTTCTTTGTAATTAAAAGAAATCTTTTAAAGTGTAATTAGAAATAGGATAGACCTAAGGTTTAAATCTTATGTTAAATTTAAAAACCTGACCAAGTTAATCAAGGAGGACAATTATATTAGATATTTAGTGTCATCAAACCAAATAAAGTACAAATGGGATAAGATTTGTTTGACATCTACTCAGCATTTCAGGATGGCACTCATGCTTCCTGGACAAGCAGAGAGCTGAATTAGTGGGTAAGGTAACAAGTCATGAAAAACTTTAGTCAAATCACGGGACTAAATATAATTCATCCTCATCACTAAGATCACAGGACAGAATCTCCAACAACAGTGGGAAAAACAAATTTAGCAAAAGTCCTCTTTTATTTTTTAACTATGCAACTGTAAAAGATCCCAAGTCCATTGCTCTATTTACTAATGTTTTAATTTTCAGATTCATTTTAGTAAAGAAGTTAGGTTTAGCAAACTTAAATTTTGCTGGCTGTATTTAACACAGAAAATAACACATTACTTTTGCAGTGCTGATAAGTACACCTTTATATTTGATGTCACATTTTATTTTCAGAATGTCTAAAGATATTTATTACATTTAGTTCTATGAGAAGATAGAGCTCTCCAAAGAAGCTAGAAAGTTGGCCCTATAGGTTTGAATTATGCTAGGGGCTGACACCAAGTTCAAGAAATTTTCAGCAGCACTGGCAAGAAGGGCTGCCTTGTTCTCACTGCACTGCTTCTAAGCGGTCATTTCTATTCACTGGCACAAAATAGTTAAAATAGTTAACTGCTGTTTACGTTTACCTCCAAGAAAGTCCTGAAGGAGGAAAGCAGTCTCTACTGTTGATATAAAACAGAATTCTATCACAGGTGAACTTCTTTACAATTGTTTTATTTACCATGTTTGGGTTTCAGTCTAAGAGACCTAGATTTAACTTATCAATTAATACTTTTATTTGACTTGTTTATTGTTTTTCACTAATTATTGGTATGAAACAGAATTCTATCACAGGTGAACTTCTTTATAATTGTTTTATTTACCATGTTTGGGTTTCAGTCTAAGAGACTTAGATTTAACTTATCAATTAATACTTTTATTTGACTTGTTTATTGTTTTTCACTAATTATTGCACACGTTTCTGAAACCTATATCAGGCATCCCATTGTCCCTTGAATGAGCTTTAACTGTATTGTTAACAAACAGGCAGCACACACAAAATGAATGCACACGCCACGGAAAACACCACCACGGCAAAACGACACAAGCCAGAGAGCGACAGGCCACGGGTCCCATCACCCAAGGTCTACTGCACCTTCAGTGACTCCCACTTTTGTTCCATCCGCTGCTTTTCATACTGCATCTGACCCACCTTGATTTTCATGCTAGAAAGTTTGGCCATTAAAGACTGGTAGAGAGACAGAGGAGTGAAAGAAAACTACAGATAGAAAAAGACAAGCTAAATAACCAAGAAAACAGTATCAGTTTGTAAAGGAGGTTAGACAACTCAGACAAATGGCAGGTTATATTTGGTCAGGTTAGTTAAGCCTTGTTTTTTATTCAGAACAGTAGCATTTAAATTCAAGAAGGCTTCCAGCTTGGGGGAAACATCATTTACTTGTAAAATACCTTCTTTATCATATACTAAGTAGAAAACATTTTATGTATATTATTGGTCATAGATGAGTCGTGGAGCCATTTGTTTAAACATTTTTACTGGTGAGAAAACTTACTTTGGTTGATTTAAGCTTTTTTTCATACTGAAGTCTTTCACTGTCCATGTCACTGACTTTCAGCCTCAAATCATTGATCTCTTGCATTAGCCCCTGTCCAAAAGGAAGCAAGGAAATGCATTAGGAAAGTGGCAACAGTTATCTATACCAAAATAGCTTGTAAATCTTAATAAATCAATGGCTCCTAGGGTTAAAGTTGTATGAATTAGATGATACAAATGGGAAAAAAATGTATCTCCTTAAGAACCAAACCATTTTTCTCTTTGTTTTTATTTTTTTGTTATTTTTCTGGCAGCTGGTCGGTACAGGGATCTGAACCCTTGACCTTGGTGTTATCAGCAGCACGCTCTAACCAAGTGAGCTAACCAACCAGTCCCCATTTTCCTGTTTAAAAGATTGCTTTAAATTCACAATGCTGCAGCCTTAAAGTGATGAGATTATACCAAAAAAGGAAACTATAATTTTGATTAACAAAGGCAGTTAATCACTATCATCTGTCAAATATTTCTAGACTAAAAATGACTGTATGAACTCTTTTAAGATAAACCACAGAAATTTTCTTTAGTAAAACCATTTACTTTTAGGTCCTTTTCAGTGATAGATGGGTATTTATAAAAATACTTTTTATAATTCCTTCCTTTGTCTATAAAAATGCAGATTATTCATCAACACAATCTGGGAAAATGGAATGAAATTTAAATCTCCTCTAATGATTGATATGTTTTGCTCCTCTCTTTTCACAAAACACTTATTCCTGACACAGAGGCTACAGAACAGAATTTTACAAGAATGCCATAAGAAACAAATAGAGGGCCGAGCCCGTGGCGCACTCGGGAGAGTGCGGCGCTGGGAGCGCACCAGCGCTCCCGCCGTGGGTTCGGATCCTATATAGGGATGACTGGTGCGCTCACAGCGCTCACTGGCTGAGCGACTGGCTGAGCGCTGTGCGGCCGGTCTCAAAAAGGACAAAAGAAACAAATAGAACAGTGCTATCAGAAATAAAACTGTAAACAGAGATTATTCTAAACTTCCAAGTGTAATGATTCAAGTTCACGAAGGCTAGGAAAAGGGATGCTACAATACTCTTACAAGTGAAATACATTTGGTAGTAAACCCACAGCCTTTTAAATTGTGGTCTCTTGCAAAATGGGGAAAAGTATTACCTATCATTATTATATAATAACTTATTAATAATCATATAATATTTCAATAAGAAGAAATCTATTTTCTCCTTTTATGAATGAGGTCAAGAACTGTTTGACATTATTCAATAACATTTTGGTTGTGATTCTTTATCTACAAGTTCAGAATTCAAGTTGAAAGAAAAAGTCAGTTTCTCCCACTTATTTAAACTTATCATCTTTTGCATGATATGAATTCGTAGTGATTGTTTTGCATCAATCTGGTTTTTTAATATATATTCTCCCACTTTCTCATTAAGAAATAGCTTTTTGTATTCTTATCTGGTGGTGTTGTATTTTACCACTGCCTTTAGAAATAGTGACAATTTGCAAAAAAGAAACAATTGAAGAAAATGGAATTATAAACTAGGATCATTTTTTCTATTTTAAAAAACTACACAATTACCTTTTATGTCAACACTTGAAATATGAATCTAAATTTTCAACATGAAAGAAGTCTTATCTTTCCATGATAACTCAAGCTGGAAAATCTGGAAATAGCTCCTTAATATGAGACTTTAAAAAATAGAATGAACTATTTCAATTAATTTCTTATCAGAAGTCCAGTTCTTTAAAAAAAAAAAAAAATCCCTGTTACCTTTTCTGTTTCAGAGAACTCTCTCTTCAGGGCTTCCACAGGAACTCAATTTCAGAAATCTGTGCTCTTAACAGAAGGGGGCACTGTTGAATGATGCTAACTAACCATCTCCCATCAGCAATTTCTGGGACAGGCAAGTCCTGAATTTTCCAAGGTTTAAAACAACTTTTGCCCCCAATCTTTCAGAAATGCCTATA